>NC_056746.1:904274223-904311723 GCF_019279795.1 Protopterus annectens
AAGAAAAATATGCAGTCCAACCAGGTTATGTCAATGTGATGCCTACATTTCTACGTATGTGTAATATATGTATGTGTTCATGTGTGTGTGTGTGTGTGTGTGTGTGTGTGTGTGTGTGTGTGTGTGTGTGTGTGTGTGTGTGTGTGTGTGTGTGCAGACTAGTTATTTTATTATGGAGGTCGGTATTATAGTGAGAATACAGAATTCATCCTTACATGGCAATTGTGCTGATTACATGACTGTTGAGCTGCTCATTTGTGATTTGGTTAAAGACTAATATGACAGTTAATTGTGTTTTTTTATGCAGCAGGCCATGAGTTTTATACCTCCTGATTAGCCAAAGGTGGCTTTATGCATGCGTCATCCAGCACCCCATAAACCTTAAAGGATGTCACACTACTGCATATCATTACCCCACTGTCCACATGTTTAAAGTCGATCTCAGTCACTAATTAAAAGACCACAAGGCAACACACAAAAAACCTCCACATACATGTCTTGCATAACAGTTTTTGTTTATACTGCACTAGAGCATTCATTGTAAAATGTTGCTTGTCCAAAATATAACCTTGAAGGGTTTCAAATGAGTAGTAAAACATAAACTAAATGTATTGTAGTCTTTATACTGCTGTATATGCACACTGATTTCCCACTCTTTGTCTATAAACAACAAGATATTCCAGAAATGGGATAATTAGCAGATACAGTCCACATTATACCACAGCCCTAAGTGAAGTGAAGTGAAAATGCTATTATTTGAGTAGAAGACAGTGCCTCTGAAGGATAGTTATACTGCACCCACTGTTTTGGCACATATCTGCATGTGATGTGGCATTTTATACTCCATCTCCTGTCATTTTCACAGCATAATCAAAAATGGGCTGTATGCAGCAAAGATAAAATGTCTCCCCGAAGTGACAACTTTTTTGTTTCAGTCTGCAACCATTATTCATGTACAGAATGACCTTTATCAGTTAACTAGCTGTTGTTCACACTTGTGATTAGTGGGACAACAGCACTGTGCACAGTAAGTGCTGAAAATAGGGTGGCACAGTGTTATGACAGAAATCATTGTCTTCTTTTGGTTCATTTAGAAATAGAAATATGCCCAATGCTCACCAAACAGCATAGCTGCATTTTAAAATATTATGCTTGATATATGTAAGCAACAATACAACCAAAAAGGCTGTTTTACAATGTTTTGTGACTTCAGTAATTCTATCCATCATTTCCAGTTACTGTGTCATTACTTATGAACACTTTGAGCAGGTGGGCCTATTTATAAGTAAAATAAGACATTGCATGCTCTTAAACAGATGACAGCATGCTGCAGTGTTAATGACACTTTTACTGCACATGCTTCCTGCAGCAGTGCACAAGTGTAATGTAATTTTCTTAACCCATAATTTTATCCATGATGAAAGTCAGATATCTGTTGTAACCAGTTAAAGATATTCAAGTTTTAGACCCTTCTGAAAAATACACACACATGGATAAATACTGTGACAATAAATACTGTCATCTGTGCTCGATGTATATTAGTAACTGAGGCCTCATTCAACTTCAATTATTTTAATGTATTTATTTAACTGGGTAAATGAACTGGTCCACAAACTGTTTCTAGCCTTAACCTGGGCCACAAAGGCAGGGGTAATTGCAACATAAATGGACAGTTTAGAGTAGCCAATTAGCCAGTATGTTTTTGGGGAGTGGGAGAAAATGAACACACCTGGAAAAAACCCTTGTAGACTCAGGGAGAACATACAGATGCTACAAAGTCAGTGACTAGAAGCCAGTACTGAACCCTGGGGCTGTAAGCCAGAGTTCTTAACACTGAGCCAACCATGGTACCAAAACTCATGTAATTTAAAAAGAAAGGAACTGATAGCTAAGTGCAACTCCACACAAGCTTTTGATGCACAACTAGTGAGGAAGTCAAAAAGTGGTATGAAATGTCTCATGTATGACTCAGCACTGCAAGCCAAAACCAGCAGCACATTGCAAACATGGCATCAGTGGCTATGCAGGTACCACACTCACCTTTAGTGCTGGAAGACCAGAAAGCTGTAGGTTCTGTTTCCACACCACATACGTGCAGTAATTGTGTAATACTGACATGGCAGTGTAGCATAAGGGTGTGCTGCCCTCCTTAGTGTGCAATCTTTCAGATGAGACATTAAACCGAGGCCCCATCTGCCTGAGTTGGTGGTTGCCCGGTGCATGCACATAATCCCATGGTACTTATTAAAGAAAGTGATAGGAAAGTTCCCTGGTGCCTTAGCCAATTTTCCCTAGTCAGTATGAATACCACCTCAAGTCTACCATGAAGAAAAGACACTGGCCTAGTGGAACTAACCCAGTCAACAAAGAGTGAATAAATAAATAAACAAACAATAAACCTTCACACACTGCAAATAAAGGGCTGATTTTAGAAAGGAAGTTACACCCAGTGTAGCATGCCGAAGTTAGGTCTTTTGGGAGCTAAAGGCAGAAGCAAGTACAAAATCAAGCCAAACTCAAGTGTATATAAACCAGGAAAGGTGTAAGCAGTGACCAAATGACACTGCAACACAAAACACTGCCACAGGAGATTCACACAGCACCAGTAAACTGTAGATAGAACACCACAAATGCGATAACGATATACATTTTAGTAAAGAAAAATGATAAAATTCAAGAATGTTAAGCGCTTTTGTCCTAAAAACATAAAGCACTTCATCAGAACTCAAACATCAATACCCCCATGACTTTCATACGTTACCTAATTAAAATCAATTACACTCAGTTAAACAGTCAATTAGGTATATAATTCAAAAATGTAAAATGCCTGTACGAAAAAAAAAAAAAATACTGCATGTAAACTACATATAAACATACTGTCTCTATACACAAGCTAAATGAATCAACAGATGCGTTGAAAAAATTTGTGGAATAACTGAAAAACAAATATGTATAAATATGTAAGTGTACGAAAATATATAAAAATATATACGTCCACACATTAAAGTTTAGCAGACCTCAGTTTTAACACTGGAACAAAATAAATAATTTAGTTCAACCCAGGGTCCTTATTTGCTTGCAATGACAATTGCCAGAACAACTCTCTATATTGGAGTAACTTTCCACTGTCCACCCCTAGGATTTTTATGTACTTGTTCCAAAACATAGAACCTGGATTGGCTGTCAACACAAACTCTTGAGTGCTTGGTAATTAGTGTTGTTGGTAATATCATAAATAAGTTCGTAAATACATTTCCTAAAAACTCTTTCTGTTTTTCCAATATAAAATGCACCACAAACACATATACATATATACACCACTCCACTGCTGCTAAAATTAAAGTAACGCGGGACCCTAATTTCTTTCTGCTTACTAGTGATTTTTATAATATCTGCATTGCCAATGTAAGGGTACTGCTTACAAGCTCCACATTTATAGCTGCCGAATTTTGTAAGACACCTATTACCACTCATAGAATTATTAGAATTATATAGATTTTTCAAACGTATTGCTTTTTTGTATGCAAATAAGGTGGACTCCTAAATATTTTTAAAACACCTGGCAATTAGCTGACTAGATTCCAATATTTGGAAATAATGCTTTTTATTGTTTTAAAATCTTGGTTATACTCTATACAAATGGCAGAAAGAATAAGCATTACCCATATATTGTTGCATATATACATATGTACATACATACATACAATATTTCAAGCACGGGCATTAATGCCCTTCTAGCTTGCCAATATACCAAAACACTTGTTTCAATAATAAGTGTCCAGGCTGGTCTTAAAAATATTTAAACTAGTACTTGCTTTAATGTACTTTGGTAGGCATCAGCTACTCTGTCAAAGAACCAATTAGTGCACTTCTGCATTCCTATAGAATCATCTACATAGGTTGTCTGATGATTCTCTAGTACCTTTTGATAACCCCAAACATTCCCAGAGGTAGTTGTCTCTAAATATCCTATATACCTGAATAAGATCTCCTCTTAGATATCTGTAAGAGACACTGTACAAGTTTAGATATTTTAGTCTTTCATAATAACTTAAATTTTCACATCCATGGATTCCTTTGGTATATTTCCTCTGTACTCTTTCCAGTTTACTCATGCTTGTTTTCTTATAGGGTTTCTTATAGGGTTTTCCATACTCAAGTTTGGGTCTAATGTAACTAGCAAACAATGATGTTATCATTTTTGATTTCCTAGACTTTATAAATCTTTTTATACACCCTATAGGTCTATAACTATCATTAACCAATTGGTTGATGTGATTAGAAAAACTTATAGCTGGATCTACCCATGTACCCATCACTGTGTGCTGTATTAAATATTCACCTTTAAATTTTATGGCTCCCAAATTTCATATGCTTAGTTTTTAATGTATTTATCAGCATATTATTCTCCTGTGCCCAAATGGTCAATTTAGTCAAGTTATTTTGCAGACATGCCTTATTTGTAATACATGTAATCAGTTTACCCAATTTCAGATCGTCTGCATATAGACTGTAGAACACCTCAGATGAAAAGGTTAGGTCTGAAAAATATAATCTAAACAAGTAAGAACCTAGGACAGAGCCCTGTGGGACACCCTGACTGTAATCAAGGATTTCACCTGTCCAGTTGCTGTATGATACTTGCCATGTCCTGTTTGTAAGCCATGCAGCTATCCATCTTATCAAGGGTACATCAGTACCTAGCTGTGCTAATTTATTGATCTGTGTTTTGTGTATGACCCTGTCAAATGCTGAAGTTAAATCTATATGTATTACATCACAGCACAAATTTTCATTTGCAGCTGTTATTATATTGTTATAGAACATCATGTTGCAGGTGGTAATGGATCTATTTCCAACATATGAATGCTGATATATAGTTTCAAGTCCCAACCTATGCAGTTCTGACAATAACTTATCCAATATTACCTTCTTCATTGTTTTTCCACAACATGAAAATAAACTTAAGGGTCTATATGACTCTGGTTTTGTCCTATGACCGTTTCCCTTAAAGACAACTTTAATAAGTGGCCTATATGGCCTAGTGAATAATAGATATAATGGTACCATAAGCTCCTGCTAAATTGTTCTCAGGTCATTATTACTAGTTCCATCTCCTCCCTGTTCTTTATTTGGATCCAGTTTGTGCAGTTCTTTTTCAATAAAATCTAATTTGATTCTAGTGTCTGGGGTTACCTGGATGCCACTAGGACAACTTATAACCTCTTTTGTGGAGCCAAACTGTCTTGCATAAGATTTGTAAATATATCTATAATATGTTGTGTCTGGAAATAAATTTTAGAATCTGCTCACAGTTTATCAATTTGTATATCTTTACTCCTTCCACATCTTATGTATCTATAAAAAGGTTTCCTGTTATGCTCAATATCTTTATATTAATTTTCTTCAAAATTTTCTTGATCTTGTCTCACACTATGCTTAATCTGTTTGTTCAGCTTTTTGATTTCAGTTGTCAAAGTTGTAGTTCCACCTCTTTTCCATTTCTTATATTTTTGTCTCTCAGCTTAATCAGATATCTTGTTCTTATGGAAATATGTCCCCCTGACATTGCATGCTTAGATCCTGATGTTAAACATTTTTTTTTGTGTGCACTCAAACAATTTCTCTTTCAAAACTGTTCATATTCCAATTGCAGTTTTTCCACTGAACACCTCACTCCAGTTAGCTTTACATAGTGACTGTTTTGTTTCCATATAATCTGCAATTAACCTTCTGTGCCTTGGTTTAGATTTCAATTTGGGAGAATTATCTAGCCCAAAATTTAATTTTATAACCCCATGATCACTGCATATCAACAATGGTAAAACTTGATTTGAAGTAACAGTAATTTCTTTAGGAACACAATGTCCAGTATGTTCGGTCCCCTGGTAGTTTATTTTACAATCTGAAGCAATTATTGTTCCTGAGTATATGATGTGAAAAATTTCCTTACTAATGTTGTTGAATCAATATTATTCCAGTCTGGTAAATTTAAGCCCCCAACTTATATTATTCTTTCCTCCTGTGTTTCTTTCAATAAATGTATAAATTCCTCTAGGTCATCTGCACTTGAGGTTGGTGGTCTCTACACTCCAACAACTGTTATATGTTCCAGGGCTGCCTTTATTGTCGCAATTACACAGTCTATAGTATAGGTGTTATCATTGAACATGTAATAATCACATGTCTCATAACTATCTTTAATCCCTATACCTCCACCTGATTTTTTGTTAGAATGTCTGTTACAGTAAAAACATTTATACCCTGACAGCGCTGGTTTCCAGTCATTTTTCTTTAACCATGTTTCATAAACAATAACAATATCAGTCTTGTGAGAATGTAGAAAAATTTCCAATAAAAAAACTTTGTTATTAATGCTCCTAGCATTAACAACCATCCGAGATGCATCAAATGTTGCTATCTCTGAAATTTTAAATTTCAACCTGGCAAAAATACTGCCTAGTGTTTGTCAAATATTGCAAAATATCTGCTGCAAGAATTCTCTTCCCTGATCTTGGCAAATACACACCATCCTGTCTGAACATGTATGCTCAAAACTAGGCTTGGATGCTCTACACATTTCCATTTTTTAAAACAGGACATTTTTTTCATGTAGGTATTTACCCAAACAATGTTTTGATTCGGTTGGGCACGACTGTCCTTTCTATAGGTGATTTGTGAAAAATACATCCTAACTCTAGTACAAGCTATACTAAGAGGCCTGTCAGTTCCCTACTAACAGTCGGAGAATCCTTGAGGATGAAACAGAGCCATGCTTCCTCACATTAAGGTGTTCCAAGGCTTGTCTCACATCTTCTATTTTTGCATCTGGCAAGCATAACACTATTTGATGTTCATTATCTTCTCTGCAAATATAAGTATCAGTTCCTGTAATAATTGAATCTCCAATTACAAGAATATCTTTGATAACCAGCTCTGAAGAATCTTCAACTTTTAATACAGCAATATCTGCTCTATCAATTGTTACAAAGGTTAGATCTTCATCACCATTAGTCTTATTAATCCCACTTTTTTCATTGTGTATTTAATTATCATCCAGCTGACACTGTAAATCCCAAGCTTGAGCCATGTAGTCAACATCTATCTTTCTCTTTTTCTTTCTTGTAGTAATGTTCTTCAATCCTTCCACATTTAATTTTGATTTCTTCCTTTTCACCAGCCACTTGCCTCTTTTTTCTACTGTCTCTTTTGGAAAAATGATGCATTTTTCTGTAGACTAAAGGTTTTCTGATACAAAAATATTATCATTCTCTGTAACCTGTGTGTTAACCTGTGTCTTTTTTTGTATGTGTTCTCTTTACAATCAGTTTATTTTTCTGCCTTGGTTGTGAACGCCTTCCTTTCTTAATTTTTTTGTTTCCTTCTAAACAAACCGGATCCTCAGATTGCTGACTACTTGCATCCAGAATTCCAAAGTTGCCAGGAGCATCATCTTGCTTCATAGGGATTAAATGATCTTTGCAGACAATAGAGGCATCATTTCCTAAAAGTGTTCTATTTGTTTTTTGCCTAATATTATCTATCTCACCAGTCCAGTCATTAATATATGAAATAACAGTTTTTCAAGATGTGCCAATTGCACAAGTGCAATCATCATTAAGTCTACAATTACTTCTAACAATGGTAAAAAAATCATCCAACTTTTGACACGAGGAACACAGATCACCAGTGTTATCAGCTGTTACCTTTAAATCTGCATAGCATTTATTACACTGTGCAAGATATGTGTACATTAGTAAATAATTAATTGTATAATCATTTAAGGAATCCATATTCAGCTTCAAAACATAAAATATTGTATAGAAAAGAATAATCAAAATCAGTAACCACAGAATTCAAAGAGAACTTAAATCAACTTCTATGACAAAAATCACACAAGCAATATACAACTAAATACTAAAGTAAGTATAGTAAAGTTGTTCTGACCATACAAGTTCTGCAAGCCAGAGAAAAGCTGTAATTCCTTTATGTTGTGTGTGACACAGCCACACTTCTTTTTAACAGTAAAGATCAATAAATCAATAATCAGATGAATAAATCTCAAACCAAGGTAGGATTGTTTAGATATGCTCTGGATTTTCAAAAAATATGAATCAAAGTAAATCTTGTTAACAAGCTATCTCTTCCTATCTACAAACAGTGAAAAACAGTGATAAATAAAATATAAATTCAATAAATACTTTTATTACCAGTCAGCTCTGCAGTAAAGCACAAACTAAGGTAGCATTGTTTAGATATGCTCGTCTTGTTCAGGAGGAGTGGAGCTCAGAGGTTCAAATGGGTTTCACCACTATTGTTACCATTTAAAATAGATACGTATTTAGAACCCCAACCTACCATTACCTCAGAGATAAGATTATTGAGAAATTGTATAGGATAACCTCTCTGCAAAAACATATTTTAAGGTGTTACATTCCTCTATAAAATCATCTTTAAGAGATGTCATTCTCACTGCTCATGACAACTGTTCCTTCACTATACTATGTTTTTGGGAAAGTGGGTACTCACTACTAAAGTGTAAAAAGCTATTATTGTATGTAGGTTTGCGATATAACCTTGAAATAAATCTCTTTAACTCAATATTCTTGCTGAGTGCAACATCTAAATAGCGACACTCATTTTCATTTAATTGGAAGGTGAATTTAAGGAAAGATGTGTTTTGGATATATTCAATAAATTCTATAAAATAGTCACAAGACCCTAACCAAAAAACACATATATACTCTAATAAACTAGTATAAAGATGAGAAAATTTGAAATAAGGGGAACTAAAAATGCATATCCTTTTCCATTCATACATAACTAAATTTGCAAAAATAGGGGCACAAGTTGCACCCATGGCTACACCTTTACTCTGCTTGAAAATTTCACCTTCAAAAAACACAAAATTACACTTTAATACCAGTTCCATAAAATGACAGATAAGTCAACATTCAGTGTGTGTCAGAGAATCGAAATTAATAACAGCATTCTTAAACCATAATAAACCAATTTCATGAGGGATAACTGTGAATAAATCAATTACATCAGTGGTGAAAAGTAAATCATCTTGAAAAGACACTTGGTTAATCCTGTGTAAAAAATTTCATCATTACTGAAGAATATCCCCCGGATTCACGAATCCTCAGGGTAAGACTTAATAAGTCTTACTCGGAGGCTGCAGTTGAATGGTATGACTTCAGCGTGCCATGAATATGGATGAGGGCACGCTGACCCAACCGTAAGTCCTACACGGACCGTGTAAGAAAGCAGGGGGCGTGTCCGACTGCTGAGCAGTCCAAATGTCCACGCCCCTGCAAGTGTTTAAAAATAAAGGAAATAAACAAGAGCAAGTCCACTCAAATGTCCCTGCACCCAACACCTCACTGCCTGATAATGTAAACCCCCAACAAACATCTAAAATGCATAACCATAAATTTTTTTTTAAATACCCAAAATAGCTACCCTTATTAGCACGTGTGTGCGTGTGTGTGCCCATTGCTTAGCTACAGTCAGCAATTCTCACATGGAAGAGCATAAGAAAGAATGTTCATGCAAATTACATGCAATAGCGTAATGGTTGAGCGTTCACACAAAGAAGAGGCATTCACGGTTCGAGTCCCACCACTCCCTTTCGTACTTATTTTTTAAATCAGTATATGGAATAATACCCAACATATATGTTTAAACATAACTAAAAAGCAGTGAAATGGCCAATGTATCAGTGAATAAAATAAATATTTTAAAGGATCCCAATATAAAATTGGCTGCAGTTAAGCAGCGCTTCACCCAGCGCAATGTAGTTGCCCCTAGCTAACTCACGCTTTACCCAGCACAATGTAGTTGCCCATAGCTAACTCGTGCTTTACCCAGTGCAAAATAGTTGCCCAAAGCTAAATAGTGCTTTACCCAGCACAATCGGTTTGTGTGGAGGTGCGCGCCGCACCAACCAGTGCCCTGTCGGGCAACATGGAGCAACGTAGAGCAAAGTTGCTTACACACAGCCACGCCCCCTAACTTGTCTGGACAGTAGTAAAATAAAATGCAATGATAAGGTTTGAACCCAGGACACTGTGCACCATAATCAAAGTACTGAACCACTAAACCACAACAGCTTAGGATAAACATCCACTGTTAACATATATATAGTAATAAATGTTTGATTAACCATTGCTAAGCAGGTCTGCAGTCAGCCGAGAATATTGAAAAATGGCCAATCACAGAAAAGTGCGGGAAATGCAGCATATTTAAGCCGCATAGGCGGGAATACACGCCATAACTGATTGTAGCTCCCATCTGCAGTTAGAATGTCTGGTGCTGGAGAGGGTGCATGCTTTAGAGCGCAACGCTGGGGCATCGAGGAGTCAAGATATATGGTTTGGCTCCTAGTCCATCGGCATGAGACTCGACTCCTGCAGGGCCAGTTCCAAGGAACAGAGTATAAGGTGGAGGCTTGGAACCAGTTGGCTCATGAACTCACCAGTGCCACAGGCATCCCTGTCACCACCATACAGACCTGAAGAGGCGGAAGCAGGACCTTCTGAACCAGTGGATCCAGGAGGCCTGTCAAATGCGGGATGCCCCACTACTAAGTAGGTAGCCATGGAATGCAGTATCTAAGATAAGCTAATATAGTCTAAATAATGTATAGGTATGTCTCAATATCCCTTTATTTACTCCACAGCTGCAGGTGCTTGCGCTATGAATCAGCAAGCCTATGCAGATAGGCTGCTAAGGCTGCACCACCAGGCAAATTAGTAAATATTCTGCATGTATTGTTACATGATATATGTGAGTGAGCATTTGAAAAGTGTATAAGCCCAATAATACAGCAATAAAATGTCCTGATTAAATCCTCTGCATATACTGTTATATAACAAATGTCAGTGAGCCAGAAATTGAGTGTACTAACCCACCAATCAAGCTAAAATAATTATGGAATACTATCCCTGCATGTATTGTCATAATACATAAGTGAGCAGGCCTGAAAAAGAGTGTTGTAACCCATCAAGAAAGGTATAATGTGTCCTGAATATGTCTTCCGTATGCACTGTAATAACAAGTAAAGGAGAGGGCCTGTAGAAAAGAGTGTTCAGTGTAATTAATAAAGGTATAAAATTTGGAGTGTGTCTGTGTCACTTACTTTGAAATGTTGTTGTACCCTTGCAATAATAAATAGTACTGTTGTATTAGGTGCTGTCAACCCACAGTTGTGCAGTCCCATAGGAAGTGGATGAAGGAAGTGGCAGTAGCTGTGAAGTATAAAACATTCATTCCCTGAATAAATCATCTGCATGTACTGTTACATATCATAAGTCAGATAACCAGGAATAGAGTGTAGTAACCCATGAATAAAGCAAAAACATGTCTGGAATACTATCTCTGCATGCACTGTCATAGATAAAACGTGAGTGAGCCTGTAAACAGTCTTGTAACTTATCAATAAAGGTATAACATTTCCTGAATAGGTTTACTGTATGCAGTGTAATGTCAAATAGAGGAGAGAGCCTGTAGAAAAGAGTTTTAATGTAAATAAGAAAGGTATAGTACTTGCAGTGTGTATGTGCCAGTTACTCAGAAATGTTGTTGTACCCTTGCAGTGAAGTAATGTTACTCTGTTGTAGTAAGTGCTGACAACCCCCAGTAGTGCAGTCCCATATGAAGTGGATGAAGGAAGTGCCAGTAGCTGTGAAGTATGCAACAGTCCTAAACAGTTGTGAAATGGCTGACATGCATAGGTAAATCTGGCACATGAGTAGCCTGTCAAGGTGTTCCCCAGAAACTTAAGTGTGTTACCTGAAAAGTAGGGTTGTGTAGAAAACAAGTGAAAAAGCCATGTGAACACATCCAGATGTGCACATACATAAACAAGTCAATTTAATACAAGTATGTAGCAGTAACATCTGCATCCTGGACAGTTACCATGTCAGATATAGGCCAGGTATATCATGAAGTAGCAAAACCCATAACACAATCAAATGCATGTTGTTTAGTGTAAGAATACATGTAGGGGATATATACCTGCAGTCAATAAGAATGTAGTGTACAGTTAAAGTACTAATAAGATGTTAATGGAGGTTTCTTTTTACACCCTACTCCATGTGCATAAACAATGCAATTCCACACCTCAATGGGTATGTGTAATCTCATAACATTTGTTGGGACATATGTCCTATTGTTATAAAAAATCTGCACCTACTTTGATGCATGTCCCCTGTTAAAACACCACAATCTTGGTGGCCTGTTGCCACCAATCATCCCTGCATGCTGTTGGAATGTCCACTGTCATTCAATACATGCATGTGTTATGCTTGCTGTTCAACTGTTGTAACCCTGATGTGTTGGGTTAATGAGAATATTACTGCATGCTGTTACAACTAACTTGGAATGCTGTTGTCTATGTTGTAATTAAAAACACCTAATGACAGAACGTATGGGAAGGCCAGTCCCAGCGGACCCACCTGTCCCACCTCAGCTGGCAGTTGCACCTGGCACCAGCAGGTCTGGTGCCCAGCCCGGGTCACCCTCCTCAGTAGGTCCTGTGCCACCTTCGGATGGAAGCACTGCAGGGGATGGGGCTCACCCTCCCTGCAAGTGTGGGCTAAGAAGGGCCTCCTGTCACCCTCCAAAGGGTCCAGGTTGTGGTGCATAGGGAGATCCAGCGTTTAGTCGGTAATCCCCTATGCCAGCTCGAGGCGAGAGTGGCGCGACTCACGGTGAGCCTGCCCCTCCTACGCAGCCCCCAGCACAGTGACCCTCAGGTTTGTGAAGGTCCAGTGGTGACTGCCCATGGGTGGGGATATCAGTCCCACTGTTACCATCTGTGGGCTCATAGGCTTGCGATTTCCAAACATCCGTCCCCGTCAATTGTGTTTACCCACTCCATGTGTCATACTCTGCCCCTGTATGCATCTTATTTGTCTTGTCTGTTTACCTACCCAACCTACCTCCCTAAATATACCTACTTCCTCTACCTCACTTACCACTCTCCCCTGAAAAAAAAAAAAAAAAAGAAAAAAGGGCAATCTGTACCGAAAAAAAAATTACGCCCCATACATAGCTTCCCATTTTGCACACATGTCCATTGGACATGTACACTGATAATTCTAATTGGCAGTACAACAAACTATGTTGTCCTCACCCCTCTCTCAGGGGTGGAAGGTATCAAATTTCACTCCAAATTTTCAACATATGCACAGCTGTAGCTGGCAAAGAAATGGGCAGCTATGGACCTTCCCTACACCTGTCCTGCACATCCTGAGTTTGTTTTCCTACTGTCTTTCCCTCTCTGTGCCCCCTTTTTCACCACTTTCCTATCTCCCCATTTTCTTATCTTTTAAAGAAATTAGCGCGGGGGTTAGCGGGAGTAAGCACTTTTAAGCGGTAGTAAGTGTGATTAAGTGAGTGTGCACATGTGTGCACTTAGCTAAGTGTAGCTAAGCATCGTGCAAACCTGCGCAAACCTGCTTACTACTGCTTAAAAGTGCCTTAGTCACTCTATGGTAGGGCCCTTGTTCTGCTGAGCAGCAAAATAAAAAACCTATGCCAGTCTCGAACCCCAGACCATTGACACAATAGACTGCATGAATTACCACTAAGCCACAGCAAATATGCAAATAACTTGGTTCTGATATAAATATATCATGCATTACAATGAGGGAATGTAAATGGAAATTAGGAATGGTATAACACAAACCCTTTTCTGTGGGTCTTTACCAGCAGTGGTTGTGGAATTGCATGACATGACTGTGAAAGGTGAACCAGCTATCCTAGCAGGGAATAATGTTACAGTAGCACCTTACAAACACCACACAGTATCACACCAGGATAAACACTGGCCACAGGAATACAGTGCAATAACCACATTTGTATGGCAGTTAATTGTGTAAGTGAGAAAAAAGTACATACTCCCATGTATACTGTGTTAGCATTAGGATGGGTGCGTACATGTCTACACTGAGATGTGTGTGCTGGAAGCAGCAACATGCAGGTATGAGTACAACATGTACATAACTGGCTACAACCCTATCATCAGATAAGAGACATATACCAACCTTCAGACTGACACAACAGTGTGCAGAGCAAACAAGAATGGGCCCCACCTTTGAAATCTGAAAGGGCTACACCTACCTAACCTAGCATTTTATAGCAGTAGGCTGCAATCACAGTGAGTAATGCAATCACCAAACAGCAGGCTGCATGCAATTACTGAATGGTGGGCAGCAATTAGTGCAGAGGCTGTCACATGCACAAGTGCAGATACCTAGAAGAGCAGACTGTACCTGCAGTCCACACATGCAATTATATCATTGCAGGTGTCGTGAGACAGAGAGTGAGAGAGAGAGAGACAGAAGCAGAGACTGAAGCTGAAATAGAGGGCAAAAACCCAAATCAAACCAGCCAAAAAGAAAAAAGACCGAAGGTGAAATAGAGGGCAAATACCCAAATCAAACCATCAAAAAAAAAAAGACAGAAGGTGAAATAGAGGTCAAATACCCAAATCAAACCATCAAAAAAAATAAAAAGACCGAAGGTGAAATAGAGGGCAAATACCCCAATCAAACCAGCCAAAAAAGTAAAAAGATACAAAACCGTAACATACAGAGCAGGTAAATACAAAGGTAAGGTATGTAATTCAAATGTATGTGTTGGCATGTTGTAGATATTCCCGAAGAGTACTCTACACACTGCAAATCATTCATGTGTGGCAGCAGTATGTACCTATCTGTATCTGCACATGTGCATAGGGCAAGGGACATACTGCAACTGTTAGTGAAGGGTGGACAGCTATCTGTCAGTGAATGTTGATATGTGCATATATCCATGTAGGTTGTATTGTGTGGCCTAGAAGACAGCATGCAGTGCGCTGGAGTGGCCTTAGGTCAACTGGTGCCCTAGGCAAAAGGGCCCCACGGTGCCCCCCACCACATTTCTTGGTGCCCCCATCCTTGTGTCCACATAAATAGTGGAAAAGCCCCCCTGCTAGGGCGGCGCCCTAGGTGGCTGCCCAGTAGGCCTATGCTTCAGGCCAGTTATGGTAGTGTTGATATATGTCATGTGGTGGTTAAATGCTGTGGGACAGATTTGTCAGATCTGATGTGTTACAGACAGTGAGGCCTGCTAATGCTACAAGGGCTGAGGACACCCACATGCATTCTGCACAACACTGTGCAATGTAATCACATACCTGTACATCCCACAACTGTCGCAAAAGTGAGATCCCCACCATGAAAGGTGGACTGTACATGTGCCTATATGTACATCCATGTGTACAGCAATGGATGTGTACATGTATGTGTATAGGTATGCATATATATAATGTATATATATATATATATATATATATATATATATATATATATATATATATATATCTAGATATATATATATACATATAGAGTGAGCGAGAGACACACAGAGCCACGGGGTCATATGTACTGCAACAGGTGTGTGGTGAACAAGGCATCGACTGTAGACAAGTGTTGATACTGCAGTGCCATTCCACCTTCCCAAAACAGTGCACCAATTAACTAACACATAGGCAGAGATCTACATAACAGTGAAGGTGTGATAAGGGAATATGGGACACAGGTGGACAGTAGCCTCCACTGTGATGAAGACAGTGCCACACTACACCTGTAATCTGTCTGTGTGGTATGTGTCATGACAACAGGTGTGTCATCTATGGAAGTATAGGGTAGGGTTCCCCTCTACTCATCACAATGCCCTGTGTGGTATGTACTTCACATGACGACTACACCAGGTGAACAGGCCACAGACAGACCACCCAAAGGGTAATACTGTCTGCAAACAGATGCCCTAAGCAGACTGACTTACAAAACCACAACTACACTGTATTGCATACTGGCCACACAGAGGTGACCTCTGCCGGACATACAGAGATATGTCAGACCCATAGCTGGGTGACAACCACCATGGCAACATATCACAACCCCTCGGGGTTACACGCTCTAGGGCCCTAAACCTTGTAAGCTCACTAAACAGCACATGCTGGAGGGTTAGGTTCCCATCTCTGACATATGCCATACACTGGAATTGACCACATAGCAATAGCAAACAAGGCTCCTCCTTAGCAGTTGTTATAAATACCCCTGATGATTGTGTGGGAGATTGTTAATACACCCCAGGAAACACCTCTGTGGTTCAGGTTGGCAGGGGCAAGTGAAATCAAAGTACATGTGTGTCAAAGGCCAGGGTAACATATGGCTAGGCTGCCGTAGGCCCTAGGGCCAATAGCATATCACCTGCCTATGACACTATGCACTCACACATGTACTTAATGCAATAGCTGCTATGTGAGGTTGAATGAGTGTAACACTGAATGTGTGCAAGGACTGTAAATGTGTGGTAGCTTAGTGTGATTTTGTATCTCACATGGTAGTGCCTAACCTAGCTGTGAGGACAGCAACTGATGTGTAATGCACTGTTAGGCAGACATAATAGTACGGCATATGATGTGACATAGTTCTCCATTGATGAATGTGGTGTCTCATTGTAGGCTAAAGCAATACATGTATGCTTAGTGAGTGGTACTGCAGGTGAATCCATCACCAATATGAACTGTAGTACTACCTGAAGCTGTAGGGCTAAACAGCACAGTATGGTGTGCATTCACATTGCTTGGAAACACTGTCATGTGTGTTTCCTGTAGTCTGCACAGAGGACAGACTGCAGGCATAAGGGTGTGCAAGTAGTGGTACACAGCACCATATGGTACACAGGTAATGCTCATCTGTGTTGGCATACAGTGGTGCGTTGTATGTTTGCCTGATGTGTGTGTGATTATGCCTGTACAATGGCTGCAATAATATGTGTGTTACAGGGTTGATGTGTGTATCCAGCAACATCTATAGTCTGTTACAGCAGTATGCCACCTATAGTAACAACTGGATACATCTGTTAGGCAGGGCTATGGCATCAATGACTAGGGTGTTTGATTGGTACTACTGTACCTGTACTTTACATCCATTGCAATGGATGACATCTCTGTTTGTGCATTGGTGTGATATACACCCCTATCTTGAGGTTGTGCAATGTGTCACAAACAGTGTGTCGGGTACTGTTGTATAGTGGTGTGATATATAGAGTCTGCCAGGCAGTGTTAGTTAGTTGTGGCCTGAGAACCAATAAGTGTTATTGAACATGTGTAACCACTGACAGACAATAGGATAGTATATATGTCAGTAAAGTGATATCTGTGGGTAAAGGTGTAAAGCGTGCCACAGGACACTCACACATATTGTTTATATCTTTTTCAGCCAGATGGCCCACCAACGTAATCCAGCTTACACTGCAGAAGAGGAAGAGATGATAGTCAACAGTCATTTGCAGCAGTACACCATGCTGTTCTCCAGAACCAGCCAGCACCAGCAGGAGCAGACTGCACTGTGGCAGGAGCTTGCTAGTCAGGTAAATGACATAGGCATGCATAACCAGACATATGAGCAGGTACGCCATCACTGCAGTGATTTAATTAGAGAAGTCCGGCGGCATGTGTCTGATATCCAAAGACAGCAGCTTGCCACAGGTGGTGGGGTGGCCATACATCCCCCCCTCACCAGAGCGGAGGAGCTGCTCCTAAGTGTAGTGGCTCCTGGACAACAGCTACGACAACCTCTGACATGTGTTGTAATGGAGGCCGGAGCCACCCAGCACATCCACCTGGAGCAAGCAGGTAATACGCCCTATCTGTAGACTACAGTTAACTGTATTGTTAGATTATGTGTACGTGAGATGTGTACTGTGTGTTTAGCAGTTCCCCTGCCTACTGTTGTGCAATACGGATAGTTTGTATAATATCCCTACACCTGTGACTGTTGACAGTTGTTGTACTGCAGTTTAGCATACCCAATGCCACAGTTGTGGCCACTGATGAACCCTTTCATATTCTCATAGGTCTCTCTGGTGTGATGGCAGGGCAGCCGATCCATGCTGGTGACTGTGTTATACCTGCAATGTTGGTAATGAAATATGCATGTCATAGGTGAGGTGTAGGCCATGTACACGTAACACATCTACACATAATGCATGCTGTGCATGTTTGCTGTGAGATGTTGCACAGCTCAGTAATGTCAGTAGCTTCCTCAATGACATGCAATACACAGAGCATGACACACAGTTGTGGCAACCCCCTACTGCACATTGGATAGGCATAGTTGCAACACCTGTACACAACATAAGACATTTATCACATGCAGTACACAAAGTCATGCTACATATGGCATAACCACACCCGCTGTAAGGTCACACGTCAGTATCCCACATGTCATCCACACACACATGATGTACCTCAGGGGTAGAGGCCTATCATGGGGCTGTGCAACAGTCTTCAACACATAACACAGTCATGTTAGGCAATGCTCCCTACTGGGCACCTCATACACCCATGTACAAAGTGGCTGTGTAATAGTGAACATATCCACGGCACTGCAGTTCAGGTACAGCATGCTAGGCAGTGGTCTGTCACACAGTAGTAGCCGTGAGTGACCACAAGATGCATGATGATGATGATGGCACATGGTACTACACCCCATCCAGTTACAGTGACCACAGTACTACACATAGCAGTCTTTGCTGTGCACCTCATTGTTCTGTGTGTGCAAACATATGCACCTATACACACCATGCATAGCATGTTGTGTGTGTACTTACATATGCTAGTATACACATTTTGCACAACAGCTGCAATCTGTACAAAGAGTCACATATATGTCCTGGAATGCTATTGGGTGTATAGGTCACATGACACACATTGGGTATGTGTGGTGTTTAATGTTGCAGTCATGTAGCATGCCATGTCATGGCTGGCAACAACATATCTGCAATATGTCCCACATGCACCATAACCACTGTGCAATGTCCATGTCATGCATTTGGATTCCTTCACGTCTACATGCACCACTCATCCCATGTCTATACATTGCATGCATTTGCTACACCTGTGCCCACTATTATGTGATATGGACACAGACACTGTCATCACACATGTCAATCTATGTGTCACACAGATGACACATGCAGCCATGGTATGTATACCATTGAGTGATGGTGCACATGACATTGCAGAGCAGATAATACTTGCACAGCAATGTAGTGTCCATGTACACATTGTGTTCCAGGGTGTAGCCAATCACTGCACAACTACACACATGCATCAAAGCCATGTATAATGTCATTAGAAAGGGCTGTCTACACTTGCACTTCATGGTGTTGAGCAACACATGGTCTGCCTGCTGACACATGTATGGTGACTGTTTGCCTTGAGATACTATCACCCACCATCACCCACTATTGTGTATGTGTTGGATTGCTGGGGTGTGTGCGTGTGTGTGTGTGTGTGTGTGTGTGTGTGTGTGTGTGTGTCTGTGTGTGTATGTGCTGTGGTGAGCAGTTTATTTCTCTGCATGTGTGCATGTGTGCATGTGTTCATGTGTGCATGTGTGCATGTGTGTATATGTTCATGTGTTCATGTGTGCATGTGTGCATGTGTTCATGTGTTCATGTGTTCATGTGTTCATGTGTGCATGTGTGCATGTGTGCTAACATCATGTACAGATTGTAAAGAGCGTTTCCTGTTTTCCTTCCACAGGTGCTGTGTTAGGTGTGGCTGAGTGAATCAGGGAACCTGATGTCACCGCCACTAATAGTGGAGATGATGAGACATGTACTGTGGCACAGGAAGGTCTGACAGAGTCTGTCGTTGGTCCACCAATCGACAGTACACAGTGGTCAACCCCATCTATGCGTACACTCATACTGCCAATACATCCCTCGTCACCAATGGCCGTAGCTAAGGGACAGCATACAGTTGGCATTGACCAGGAGAATGTGGCACCTATGGCACGTGCATCCCCTCACAGCAGCCATAGCCAGATTACCAGAATGGTACCACATAGGCGGATGACCAGGGGTTCTCGGGGGATCACCACTGGTCATACTGCCCCTGGCAGACGTGCCCCCGGAGGTATTACAACCTCCAGTATGTTCCGGGCTGTAATGCAGGCACAGGCATGTATGGAACGGTACACCCGACAGAGACTAAGGGTGCAGAAGGCCCATTACACTGCAATCAATGACAGCATTCGTGACCTTGCCGGTGCCCTCTGGAATTACACCGAGGTCATTGATAGCCATTGGAGGGAGACATTATATGTCCTCCACAATGTGTTAGCCATGAGCCAGGACTGTGCAGGAAGGATGAGAGGCCAATGCGGACGCATGCCAGCAACAGCATCAGCTGGCATTCATCGCGGACGGACCACAGATCACAGCCGCTCCAGTAGTGGCAGTACCAGCCCCAGTAATGCTGGGGCTGGCCTGTCCATTGACTGTCCTACTAGAGCACGTAGACGTGGTGCTGGCTAGTCCCAGCAGGGACATGGGTCCAGTCATCATACCTCTGCCTCTGATGATAGCACCCAGTCAGGGTTGGTACCCGATACTGCCCGTAGCTCCCCTGCTAGGAAAAGGTACAGTGTCCATGGCCAGAGACAGTGATCTGTATGGCCTAGCAGGTACAGTCTGTGGCTGTCCCACAACCACCCATATATGGCAGCCACATGGTGGAGTTGTGTGCATGCAGACACACACACATTTACCATACAACTAGGGCTCACACATACACACACATTACATCAACATTGGCCCATGCAAGTTGCCAACAGGAAGGTGTACTGATATCCTTGTAGGTATATCTGAGCAGGCATTATGCATCACAGCTCTGATAGTCATTGTAGCATTGTTTACATCAGTGTTAGGTCTGACTATGTATTGTCCACCCATGTGCCACTTGGAAGAAGTGTACAGTGTTGACAGCATGTGTTAGTGAGTGGACAGTACGTGTGTGTTGTGTGCATTACAAATTAGCAGGTGTACATCTGTTAACATGGTGTGTGCTCACTGTCTGCATGTACGTGCATAGTGGACACGTGGGATGTGTGACATACCCTGTTCTACACATTGTTAACATCTCATGGTATCTTTCGATGGCCAGTATACATTCTACTACAGATATGTACTAACATGGGTACACATGTGTGTATGACATGGGTTGGCACTATGCTGTGGGTGATACCGTTGATATCTATCAATGATCTGCAGTCTGGCAGTATACACCACCTCAACAGCATGACTATAACCAATCATTAGATGATGTCCTGACAAATGACTAACAGTTGTAGGGAACTCAGTAACAGTTGGAACCTTCCAGTACTATACTATAACAGTAACCAGTGGTATTGTCCGCCACACGTTCCTGGGACCACACCTGTGTGGCATAAAGACCTCTTTGGTACATGCAAACATACTAGGGATATGTCCATCCACATCTGGTAATGCATGCATTGGCCTACACTGCATTCCCCGGATGGGACGCATATCCTACACAAAGGTATCATACAGACAGATACCTGTTGTCCAATACATGCTGTATAACAGTACACCGTCTATGGCATGGTCATCCACATTTACTATACATACTATCCCGACAGTACCATATAGGTGGTAGCCCTGAACATGTATGTTGGGTACCAATGTGTACAGACAGACATGTGTTATGTAATCTGTCCCTTGGTATCCACATACCCATAGGTATTGTGGGGTTCCTCAGTGTTTCACATAACACATTAGGGGCCTGCATGCATATCCACAGGGCTGGTGCACACCTATCATGACTGTCCATTATTGCCAGTCATTGTTGTGTATGAATATGTCTGACATATACCCCAGCAATTACCCTCACTCACAGTACTCTACAGTACGTGTCATGGATGTGTGTGGCAGGGATGTCCTTGGCCATGGGTCACTACATTGGCCGGTCTTGATGCAGACATACATATGTGGCCTATGATCTGAGAAGCAGCGGCACAATCTGTCGAAGGTTACAAATGTATTCATGTAGTATGCAGGCTTCACACCTATGTACTGATTGAGGTCACATGTACACAAATCTATTTGACATGCAGATACCTGATGTGTGCAATGCACATACTGTTTGAAACATATGTCATACCATAGTAAAAGCAAAACCCACACTGCATTGACCACCTGTGGCACACACACACACACACACACACACACACACACACACACACACACACACACACACACACACACACACACACACACTCAGCATTTGCAGGATTCAAACCCCTACCTGACTGTGTTATGACACTAGGGAGATACATATTAACATGATGCGCTATTTGCTTTACTGGGCGCATTCTTTTCAAAAGCTCTATTTGTAGGATGCTGACATCATCACACTTGGCAAAGAGGGATTCACCACTCCTAATGTATTTCCACAGTCTCCAAAAAGGCCACTCCTCTCAAAGGCAGACTCACATGCACACATTCACAGGATTCAAACCTCTACCTAACTATATTATGCTATTGGAGAGATACGCATTAACATGGCACACTATATGCATTACTGGGTGGTTTCTGTTCTCCTTCAATATTTGTAGGATGCTGACATCATCAGACTTTCCAAAGAGGGATGTACCTCTTTTAAAATGTGTTTCCACAGTCTCCAAAAAGGCTACTCCTTCCACAGGAAATCACACACATCCCCACACACATACTTGACATTTGCAGGACTCAAACCCCTACCTGACTATATTATGACACTAGTGAGATATGCATTAACACGACATGCTATTTGCTTTACTGGGCGCATTCTTTTCCAAAGCTCTATTTGTAGGATGCTGACATCATCACACTTGACAAAGAGGGATTCACCACTCCTAATGTATTTCCACAGTCTCCAAAAAAGCCACTCCTCTCAAAGGCAGTCTCACACACACACATTCACACTCAGCATTTGCAGGATTTCAACCCCTACCTAACTATGTTATGCTACTGGAGAGATTCACTTTAACATGGCAGGCTATATGCATTACTGGGTGTTTTTTGATCTCTTTGAATATTTGTAGGATGTTGACATCATCAGACTTTCCAAAGAGGGATGTACCTCTTTTAAAATGTGTTTCCACAGTCTCCAAAAAAGGCTACTCCTCTCAAAGCCAATCTCACACACACACATACATGCACACAGACACATACTCAGCAATTGCAGGATTCAAATCCCTACCTAACTATGTTATGATACTAGTGAGATATGCATTAACACAACGCGCTACATGCTTTACTGTGTGGTCTCTATTCACATGCTATGTTTGTAGGTTGCTGACATCAGACTGGACATGGTTATGTGTGTGCACGTAGTGTTATGCAATCCCACGAGTGAACCTTGTGGGTCAGCAGGTGTTAACATCTTGAACAGGAATACACAATTCATACCTGGTGTGATCTATCTGTGGACATATTACCATTCCTTCATATGACAATACATATTCATGCACGGATTGTAGGTTTTGTAGATACCACGTGTCTGTGATGTTGGTAAAGGGCTATTCAAGGTCTATGTGGGACCTGTGTTGCTCCTGTCAGTGATGTTTGTCCTGGGTGACTGCCTTGCAAGATATGTAGCAGGTTTGGGGAACATGATGTGCTCATTAACATACCACAGACATTTGTGTTGGGTGTTTGTCGGTTTACAATATCTCTGTTCCTGACTGCAATTATGATGGACTCCATGGACTAGCATTTTGGACTTTGTAGGCTTATAGGAATATAGTTCCCATGGTTTGTTGTGCACCAACACTTGTGGGGTGTGCCACATGTTGCTGTAACACATTCAACGGTGTAAGATCCTGTAGAGAGTGTGAGGCTCAACAGACTGTATGGGTGCAGTGTCTGTTTGTCCTGTCGTTCACTTATGACACATATGGGGAAACATTGTTATCCACGTAATGGGATTCATTTGGCATTGTGGGGACCAGTTTACACATTCTACATGTGATATCTCCTGGTATGATGTTAGGGCCTTTTGTCACTGGGAGGTGGGTATGTATGTATGGGCCTGTCTGACAGGATGTTGACATTGTCAGTCAGGTACAGTTGACCCTGACTCAGGACATATATAACTGTACATCTATATTTATGACCTAGCTAAAGGAGGTGTAATGTTTCTGTCTGTACTCCTTTGCAGATTATCTTTCCACAGCAACAACAAACCTGAACACTAAAACCCTGTTATACTCTTTTACACACTTGACACACTACTGATCCTTTGTGATCAGTCGACAGTGTATGTCATCATCATATCCTGGCATGTCCAAAGGTCGGTTTTGTGTGTACTCTCCAGTCCAGCTGGTGCATATTGGAATTCTGATGCATTGTTACAACTGCCTTATGTACACAGGTAACACTGTCCTTCTACCAACAAACTCAGATATCTGTGAGACGTGCAGCTGTATAGACGGACAGGAGGCTGTGCTCTCCCAAGCCATGACTGGCACAGTCTATCGGGTGGTGAAGGTAACCACACACACCACAAATACAGTCACACATGCACCGATGACAACAGCAAACCGTATACATTGGCACACAATGACATACTTGGAGCATCTAAATTTACTCTGCCTAAGCAGCTGAGACATCCAAAGCAGACACACAAACAACTGCTAACACACAACCATACACACATATCATCACATAGTTCACAAAGTCATTGTGCCACACAGTCACAGCCCTTAGGCCTACACAACACACCTCATACAACTGTATTAGGTGAGTGTAATTGTCGGTCACACTGACATCCCACTCACCAGGCTGAACAAAGTGAAGGTCACTTTGTGCTGTATGTTGGGTGCCAGGATATGCCACATGATACATGCACTGTTGTCAGTCCACTGCAAGTACAAATATGGCCCCATCATTGAGCATTCCAGTGTGTAGACCCTCAGACATTCCTCCCTGGACTACATGACAAGAGACATAGAGGGGCTCTCTGATCATGTAGGCCAGGACAGTATGGCCCTGACCTTGTGTAGCATCTTACCCTCACCAAGTACTATGTCACAGTATACAGATGACATGATCAGTTTTAACAGTTGCCTAACATATTGTTGTCATTCACAGGGGATCCAGTGTCTGTCAGCCTGGGATTACATGCTCATCATGCCATGTACATTCGCTATGGATGCCATGCAGCTGTCACCCCTAGGCTTTCACAGACTGCCTTAGGCTCTTGACACACACATAGTGGCTGTTTGAAGTGAGGGTCAAATGACATAACCACAGCCATAGATGTTACAGGGTACAGGAAACGGAGAGTGATGGTGCTCAACAACTGATGTCTAACCCTCAGAATGCATGCACTCAGGACTCACATCAGTATGGAATCTGTCGATATATGTGCAGTAACAAACACCTGGTTCAGGCTCACAAAAGCACAGCAGCACTAACATGTTTTATGTCATACCATGGTTTTCAGACACAGGACTTGGACTGGACAACAACAATAGGGGGGGATTCCATATACATCATTCATACACACACCTCCAGGTTGGTAGCAGTACACAAAGCATTGGGGAACATACATGTGCAACTGAGAGTGGTCAGAACTGCATTTCAGTGTGTAGACTGTTACAGACCACACTCCCAAACATGGGCACAACAGTTGTTATTCCTGGGAACACTGGGGAATGTGAAGGTCCCACCAAACACCATTATATTGTGTGACTTTAAATACACAAACATAGACTGGGTATACTGCTCAAGCAGTGACACCCTCGCACAACAGTTGCTAAGATTGTTACACTCAAATGTTAGGGCAGACCTGGTCACCACACCCACAGGGGGTTATTCATGTGGTACCTAATCATCACACACATGGGGACTCTATGTTCCACAACAGAGGTATACCTGTAATTGTTAAGGTCAGAACATACATTCATCTCACTAGACATACATATCCCATACACACACACACATCCTATGTGATCTCAGTGACATACTTCTCATAAGCAAACATCACACTTGTACAAATTGAGGTGGTATCCCTCAATGACCCTGGGACAGTGTTAATTACGGCTCAGACAACTACATACTTTACAAGCACATTCTATGGACAAATATTGGAATTCATGGATCATGCTATCCCAGATAACTACAAGACTCACTCCTCCAAAGGCAGGGGACCTGTCTACTGGACCACGGCCATTACTGAGCTGTACATGGACAGGAGGAGGCTACTACATTATACAGCGCAATCACAATCTGGAAGGCATCTCTGATCAGTACTATGGTATAGCTATGATCAGTTGTTGATTCATCTAAGGCCCACTTCTAACGGACACTTGCAACAGACACTGTGGACAATCACAAGGCCTTATTTAGTTATGTCAGGGACCTGTGTGGGAACTCACAGATATGCTGTGAGTTACTGCATAATTACAAATGATACAGTGAACCCACTGACATTGCAAACATCCTGGACAACAGGTTCAGTGGGAATGTTTCCCCACCATCCCCCCTGCAGTGCACATGTCCATCACAACAGGGTGTAGCCTCGCTGACATCACAGATGAACATGTGTGTGCTGCCCTCTCCATAGCAGACAACACAGCATCAGTGGGACCAGAGAGTGTCCCAGACTGTGGCATACACGAGATTCATGACAAACTTCACACTCACATTATGTCACTGTTCAGTATCAAAGTTACTACAGGATGTGTACCCATGGAATGGCGTACAGCTATGGTGTACCCACTACACAGTGCTGGTGCCACAAGGGACCCTGGACATTATCACAATATATGCCTAACTATCCTGGTCTGCTATGCTATGGAGTGTATCATCACGGAACACATACACATTGTGAACCTACAGACACAGGATCCTACACAATTTGGTGTTGTTGTGGGCATATCTTGCCTCTTGCAGACGTTTGATGTCTTTAAACAATTAACAGGTCCATAGACGTGCACAGGGTTGTCCACACAGCCTACCTGGAGCTCACACACCACTTCTACACAATACCCCACTTGGCCTTTACACATTAGATCACCGGATTCAATATCTACACATATGTCACAATCTGAATTGCTAACTGGATCATAGATAGCACACACATGGTCAGTATTGCAGGTGCCATGTCTGACTATACACCAGTTACACATGGCATCCCACAGGGCTCAATCCTGGGACCTCTCTTGTTCTGTATATATTTCTGATACATACTGGCTAACACAGGAGGAATATGGATGACCATGTTCGCAGATGACTGCAAACTGTGTGCCATATTCGACTCCACAGCTGGCACAGGCATCCTCAGAAAGGGTCTCACAGAGATGGCTGACTGGTGCCAGTGCCATGGCCTACAGCTACCTTACTTTAGATGCATAGTCATCACCTTTGGTAGTAACATCGTGCACACACATTACCACATAGGTGATGATACATCACGTACAGTGTGTGTGGTTTGTGATTTGGGGACATGAATACTTAGTACTCTTGCCTTTGATATTCACGTTGCCAATGTTGTTGGACACACCTTCTATTTAAGCAACCTTATCCCATACAGTTTTACATACAGATCAGGTGGGATCATTGTGACCCTGTAGTTATCTGACATATGCTTGGATACAATGGCCCATTTTGGATGTACCTTACCCAACACCTGCAGCAACTGGAATGTACACAGATTTACATACCAAGTGGATCTAAGGACTCACACAGATGGTATGCACAGTTTGGCTATGGTAACCCCAGCTCTCCTCAGTTGCTTACTGCCTACTTGGATGCAGTCTGTGCCTTTTCTTTAAAGCCATGTTCATCACAGCATTGATGGACAGGCTCCACATGAGGATATCAAAGTCCCTTACAGCTACATGCTCCAGGGACAGGTACATGAGCAATGATGTTAATAGGACATGCTGGAGGGGCATATTACCATCACAGAGGCTCCACTCACTCGGGAATGTGATGACAGTACCACATATGCACAGACCCACGCTGAACACCTACAGGTGACATCTTCACAGGTAGAAGGGTGATCGTATGTTTAGCCCTGGGATATGTTATGGGTCCTTGATAGACAGAGGCAGAATGAAATGAACATATGTGAGATATCTTGTGTGACCTACTATTGACAGGCACAGTCTACTGATCTAGCGTGATTGCAGACTACAAACACACTGTGGCTAGGCGTCTACATACCCTAGGGCAGATAGCCTAGTGTCAACCTCTGAACCTATGCTAATGTTCAGGATGCACATTGTTCAGTGGTGGTACTGATTGCAGGTTTTGTTTCTTCTTTGCTTTACCACTTCATATGAACAACCTAGGTTTCTGCATAACATATTTGATTGTGACAGTATTTCACTATTTTATATTGTGTCTGTTGTCATATCACTGTGTGCACATGGTGGATTGGTGAATAGTGCGAGGTTCCTGGGTTGACACTTGCAACTGTGGGATATGTATGGCCCACTGCTGTACTCAAACTTGACCTAAGTGTGTGAGCATGCCCAGTTCATACTTTCAGTGTTTTGTTGCCTGACATTTGTCTCATAGTTTCAGGTGTGTGAGCATGCCCAGTGTGACCTTGCAGTATGTTGCTGTCTGAGGTCCACTACGTTTGTTGATGTGTGTGAACATTACCAATATTAACATTTATACTATATGTGTGTTGAATATCAGGTTCTATTATTACTGCAGGCCTCACCTTTGTGTCTTGACTCAACAGGGATTATGCTATGCATGCAAGGTTTCCATTAGATACTTAGCATTGACTTATCAACATTTTTTCATGCAAGCTGACCATCGACATACTGTCATGGTTTAGTGGTTTTGTACTCTGACTATAGTGCACTGTATCCTGGGTTCGAGGACTGTCACTACTTCATATTTTCATACATGGTAGAGCAGACTGCTTCAAGAAAAGTGAAGCAAATATGAACTTGTTAACCTGCTTTTGATGAACTATACCTACATTTGACCAGACTTGCACAACATTGCTCAATGTTGCCCAATATTGCTGGACAGTGCACAATATTGCTGAACTTTGCCTGTAGTTGTGCTACTTAGTGTGTGCAATTTTGTTCACATATACTAAATAGTGGTGAGAGCTGTTTAGCAGTGCTTTATATTGCTTAACACATAGCAATCATGCCTCAGGTGGTGCTGCAGGGCTGCCTATGTCGGTTGCACATTTTACACTCCCTATACATGTTTGTTAACAGGTAGTGTCAAGTTAGGCATCGCTTTTACTATATGTGCGATTCGGAGAGAGGTATCATTTCCAGGGTTCCTACTGAGCCAGTGTATATGCTATGCATTGCCTCTTTGCCAAGGCCAAAGCATACTGGGCACGCCTCCTTCTGCCTACTGGGGCAGGTTCAGGTTGTTCCTCCTCCGAGTCACGCTCTGCCTGTGATGGTCTTGGCAATGGTGGGGGGCTGTTGTGCCTGGCCCTATGCTGCTCCTGCTGTAGCTGTTTTCGCAGGATCATATTGTGTAGCATAGCACATACCATGACTATTTGGGTACATGTAGTTGGTGAGTACTGCAAGGCTCCATCAGATGTGTCCAGGCACCGGAACCATGACTTGAGCAGCCCAAACAGATGCTCGATTACATTTCGTGTTTGTGCGTGTGCCTCATTATGGCATTCCTGTTCAGGTGTGTGTGCATTTCTGATGGGTGTCATCAGCCACGGCTCGAGTGCATATCCAGCATCCCCCACTAGGTGACCATGAGGGATGTCCCCATTGGCAAATGTCTGGTACAGCTGTGTCAGATGCCAGATATGGGAGTCATGGTAGCTTCCAGGGCAGCCAGCACACACATTCATTATTATGCCCTGGGCATCACACACGACCTGGCAGTTGATGGAGGGGTAACCCTTGCAGTTATAGTAGACCCTACTCTGCTCACCGGCTGGTTCTTTGATGCGAATGTGCATGCAGTCTATTGCACCTACTACCTCAGGGTATTCCGCTATTTTCTGGAAGAGACGCATATTGCTGGCCAATACCTCACGGGAATTGGGGAAATATACATGATCACCGACATGTGCTGCCATGGCATTCAGGAACTGGTGCAGTACTCTAGATGCTGATGCCTGTGAAATCCCCATCATATTGCCAGTTGGTCCATGGATGGTACCTGTTGCTAATATTCTTAGGCCAACACATACCTTGGTTTCCACTGGGATGGGTTCCCCTCTGTTGGTTCTGTGTGTGAGGCGTGGCCTGCACAGCTCAACAATCTGCTGCATGAGGTCTCTGTCCACTCTATAGCGCTCCACTATCTCCAGCTCATGTAGCCCCTGGTAGGTTACCCTAGGCCTGTACACTCTTCTCCGTCTCCTCACTGTGGGTTGCTCAGCAGCATTTGCATTGTCACCACCCTCAGCATGTTGCATATGTCACCTTATGACAGCAATGGCAGCCCCTAACATTTCTTTGTCTCAGTGAAGCTTTTTCAGTTTTAAATTCTATTAACTTACTGCAGTGTTGCAGTGTGTCTGAGAAATACATACTGGAATGTTTTTGGCTGGGTTTTGAGTGCTGGGCTGGGCTGGGCTAGTGTAATGCCTGTGTAATTGGCTGATTCCGATTGTTTTCACCTGCTAGCTCTGCTAGTACTCCCTGGTTAACTTCCTACTATTTGTTGTGCTTCCTTTTCCCTTTCTGTTTCCTCAGGGGGCAGCACCACGCAAACAAGCGCAAACACGCGCACACCAGCTCACACTCGCGCACACATGCTTACACGGACTACAACTTGCTTATTCCTGTTAAAACGCGTGCACAACAGCACAAACACGCTTACAACTGTTTACACAGCCTTACATATGCTTACTGAAGCCTACACACGTGCACACATGCTTACACGCATGCACACTGTCTTACTCGGGTTTACTGGTGCGCACACGCACACATGCATGCTCAGCAAGAAACTTTGGTGTTATCCACAGCATGCACCTTCGATTTCTTGACTTTACCTGGCCTACCTGTTGACACACCTCTTTCACTATTATGTAAATATAAGCTGACACATGTCGCTCTTCTCCAATGAGCTGCACTCCTTTCATACATATCCCCCTCGTGATGTCACCTATCTTCTACTCTGTTACTCCCCTTATCCTACTCCTACACTCCACTGACTGTGCTCATTTGCTATGTGAACTTGCAATTCACTATCATAACTCTCATTTGCATAGGATTGCCTACTAATGCTTAGTTACATCTCTTAGAGTGAGCTTCCCCCCTTAGCAACCTCTACTCGGTGGCCATGTTGTCTTCAGCCTGCCATTCCCTTGCATTGTAAATTCATTTTAGCCATGAAATCCTCATTTGTGGATCTTAATTATTAATTTTCTGCTTTTTAGGGTGCAGTGCATTTGCACGATGCTGCGCTATGGTTAAACTCCGGAAATCAGGATTTAAAAAAAAGTTATTTTATTTTTAATTTGCATCACTTCCCATTGCCAATGGCTGTATTTTTGGAAATTGGCATGCTTCCTCTTGTGAATGCATGCTTTTTTTACAGCTGACATGGCTTCATTTTGCTATTTGCAGAACCATACTCAGTTATCAACTGAGTACATTTCAGCAGATAACACTACTCCTACTCGGACAGGTTCGGTTTTCCTGGATGGCAAATTTACCTCATTTGCATGGCTTTCACCTGCAATTGAGGTAATTTGCATATCTCAGCCCTATCCATGTAGGACTAGTTTAGAGAGCTCAGTTGCACACCCCTGCTGGCTGTTCCTGGATCGTTTGGCGGACATGTAGGCTTGCTGGAGTCTTACTCTACTCTTAGACTCCGTGCAAGCCTTCGTGAATCCGGCCCTATGTGTTTTTATTGCATAAAATGATTTAACTTGTGATCTATATAGACTGCTAAAGGCTACGTTTTGGGCCCACTGAAGGGATACAGGGACACAACCAATAAGTTTTTGCATCAAATGATCATGCAAAAATAAACCAATCTTCTGATAGAAAATGTTAACTTAATTTCTAGACACAGCCAAATAAATATCTCCTTGATGTAATGCATTAAGCATCCTTCCCGAATAGTCAGTAGAGTCCATAATAGCAAGTCCACCCCCTTTGTCAGGCTTCATAACATGAATATCAGGGTTATATACCAAACTATCTAAAACAGTCTGTTTCTGCTTTAGAGAGATTAAAAAACTTACTATTCATGTTTTTAGCCAAATTAACCAATTTAGCTTCCACAAAGCATTCAAAGTTCTACAAAAAGGGGTGTAAAGGGGGGTTGAAAGTACTCTTCCTCTTAAAACAATGTTCAACACTCTGTGGAGAGGATTAAAAACAACTTCAAAGTTAATTTTCCTTTAAATAATTTTAAATCACTCAAAGTTTTACTTAAATTAAAATGTCTGAATGGCACAAAAATCAGACCTTTTTTAAAAGTGAAAAATGGATCAAGTCTAAAATTATATTACTATAGTTAAAAACCTTGAAGTTGTCCTGTTCAAACAATTTACCCATTTTGAATAATGTCCTTATCAGAAAGGTGTTTACTATCTCTATTTACGTTCTCCCTCTTCCCTGCCCCTTTTCCCCTGGTTGTAGCCTGCTTGAAAGTCCCTGTGATGCTTTTCAATCTAGTGCAGCCAGTTGAATGATGCAGGAGGAAAACTCTAACAGGTCACTGAAGTCACTGTTAAAACCAAAGTTATTGCTGCCATTGAATGGAAACATCTCATAAATAGAATTGCTGTCAGTAGAAGTAGTATTAATATTTTTATCAGATGCCCCTACATGCAAAACAGGGCCAGTCATAATAGATGATTTTATGACCCTAGGTGTAAGATATACCTTGTTCTCATCATAGGCTCTCCTATCCCTAGACAACTTAATAGTTTTCTGATTCTTGGAGGCTATACATTTTTGTTCAATTTCTTCAAAGGTCAAGATAATTCTTTGATTATATTCCTCCACAGTAAACAACAAGTCATCCATAATCCTCTTATTAATGCCCTCAATATCTATCATTAAAGTCTGCGTAATGTGCTCATTGTATTGAATAATAGCACTCATAAGTTCAAATCCCCAGAGATCAAACATTTGCACAAGTTCGTTGTGAAAATCTCTTCCTGGCATCACATTATTAGGGAATTTAAAAACTCACAGACCTTTTGGTAATTGTTCCTTAATATGCATTGTCTAAGGAAACTATTGTCTAGGAGCAATGAGCAATATTTAAATAACAGCCTTTTGAAAGCATTCATATTATCCAAGTAAGAAAGTGACTCACCATTCAATGTACTAGTGCCAAAGTGGAAATCAATTTTGAGCCATGAACATAGGTCACTTGGAGGTGTTTTTCCCAAACTGGAGGAATTATTATTAAAATAAACTCTTGGGTCATTGTATAATACCATGGTGTACTCTCGAATGAACATCCAAATTGGGTGCAACTATTATTTCAAGTCCTAACATTTCCTCAGTGTGCCATACACCATTGAATAATAATTCCTGATTACAGGGGATAGAAGAAAGCTTTGTGGTGTTCAAAGATCCAATCACAGAAAAGTTAAGGATCGACTAAGCAATCCAACCAATTGGGTGAGTTCACCCCGTAAAACACTAGGTATCATAGCAAAACTCCTCCATTCACTCCATTATTGTGAGGAGCTGACATAGTCAACACCAAAAGTAAACTAAATACACCAGGAAAGGTGTAGACAGTGACCAAACAACACTACGAAACAAAACCATGGCCCAGGAGATTCACACAGCACCAGTGAACTGTCATACACCACAAATGTGATGAATGATATATGCTTTAATAAAGAAAAACAATACAATTAAAAAATGTTAAACTCCAGTGTATATGCTAATGAGTATGGAATAGAATAATTGCAGACTCCATGTAATTGCACAAGATTACAAATTACTATGTCTGCTCTACTTGACAATAAAAAGCGCTGAGCTGTTTTGACAGAATTCACAATTAACTATCGGCAAGCTTTCAGCAGGGACTACATATCTTGCCATGAACTACATATTTTCTTGTGGTTTTTATACTATTTCTCTGTAGATTTCAAAGAACAAGAGATAGATAGAGGGAATTCTGGAGAACGCATTTAATCTACTACAGCAGGCTAGGGTTCTACACATAATGTTAAAGGATGATCTGTATATGTGTCCAAATATCCAGAGACACCCAGCATGGTGGCAAGCCAGGTTACATTTAAGCTAGCTCTCTCTTATGTAAGTATGAAGCTAGCTACCCTTTTGGGTTATTTTAAGAATAAACAATTTACCTTTCAGATGAAAGAATCAATCTGTGTACCTTGTGTTTGTGAGTTAAACAACTTAACTATTATACCAACCCCCAACCCAGGAAATAACAGTTTGACATTGATTATATGGACAGCTGGTGCTGCTGTGTGTGGGATGAGTCTACCCCACATGTCCTCAGACAGCTTGTGGGGAAACCCTGTGTCAGTAGAAACAAAGGTTTGTCTGAGCACTAGCATTGATGGTCATTAGCTAAACAAAACAGCTGCACATTGAAAACAGACTTAGCAGAAGCAACAGTTAACTTCTCTTTCCTTGAAACTCACACTTAGTGAAAATGTATCTGGCAATACATTAAACTACAAGAGAAGTGCTGGGATTCATACTCAAATAATATATAGTGAAGTAATAATTAACATCTAGGTGAAGAATGCAGGAATTCAAAAGACAAAGATATAATGCATTTGCTAACAGCATGGGACCTCCCACTGGACAGGTGTCCCTTTTCAGGAGCAGCCCCGGAGTATTATCGGACTTGGCACAGTCACAAAAGACAAATGAAGTTGAGGGAATCAAACCATGTACTGCAAGAAGCAGTGCTTTATTAGGTCATAACCTTATTCGTCTGCTGTTATAGGGCAAACATAGTGCATTTCATACCCATGTGCCTGTAAAAAACAAGCTAAATTACACATTTATTCCTGTTGAAAATATTAGCATTAAACTTGTAGACTTGATAATGTCCAGTTTATTCACATCTAAATAATTAACACACTGTCAGCATTAAGGAAACCAAAGGTCAGATCCAGAGAACATGGCTCATGTAATGATGCTCCTGTTTTCTACAATCATTTTCCTTCCTTTTCACCATAACTACTCTAGTTCTGAGGTACTAGTTACAAGGGTTGCAGACCAGGGGACCAATGAGTAGCCTATCCCAAATTTCCAGTCATACCGAAGCACTGTCTGGTTAAGTTATTTTTCAAGGACAGGGCATAAATATGAGACAAAATCAGAGATGCTCTGCAAAAGAGGGGGCAGATAAAAGAAGACTACTGTAAATCACTTAAAAAGTCATTAGAACAGGTCTTGCATCAACATGTCTGTTGTGAAACATAGAAACTGTCAAACTCTAATGACTGGCATTGACTGTAATACTCCGTGATTTACCAAAGGAAAAAAAATAATAGCACTTGACTTCTGTAGTTAACATACAGGGATTGACCCTGAGCAAGTCAATTAACTAAACAAACTAAACAATCCTCCCTAACTAGGGCATTACAGCGCACACACACACACACACACACACACACACACACACACACACACACACACACACACACACACACACACAAAGAAACACTGTTCATCCTAAGGCTCATACCTGCAAGAAATGTTTCACTCTCTGTACCTGGAAGGAAACTCTCTGGTGAACACCTGTCTGTTCTGAAATTAAATCCATCTCATTCATAAAGATTGCTTTACTTTTGCTGTACCCTTATAATGCTGTGAAATTAAATCTCTCATGTAAACACCTTCCTATTCTGAAACCACATCAGTCCAATTCACTAACACTGTATTTTTGCAGCATTCTCATTCTCCTGTGAAATAAAGTCTCGGTCCATCTTTTCATGCATACTTGCTGCTGTCTCTTTGCTTGAAAGGAGAAAGAAGCAGGACATGGAAGGGGGGAAAAGCAGGAAAACTTTTCTTTTTTTTTAATTCTTAAACTAACAGTATGTGGTTACTGAGCAAAGTATGAAAAACTTTCTTTTTTTTTTAATTTAAAGCTATGACCTGACCCCCTACCAGCATTGGGCACTAGGCAGTTGCTTAGGTTGCCTAGTGCTCACTATACATAGGTATATAAATAAAAGTATATATTTATACAAATCTAGAGTGACCAGACTAAAATGCACAAGTAAGTCTTTGCCATGCGAGCCTTAATGTGCTGGAACTTAGTTCCTGCCATTGGTGGTGTGTAACACTAACACTGTAGATTCAAACATCTTATGAATTGTTTTTATTTCTTTCACAGTAACTGATATGGCAGAAGTAAATATGCTGCTGTGTAACTTCTGTGCTGTTATACTCGACAAATCAGCTTGCACTTTATGTTTGCATTATTGATATAGGCTCAATATGCTACTCAGTTATGAGGCTGTTCAATTAATCAGTGGCATACTGATGACTGCACTGTGTGTGCTTCTGTTTCCCAAATAGTGCTTAGTGTAATTGTCTTATACTGAAGTATTTGCTGGGGAAACTGTACATATCTGTGATCATAATCAGTATAGTAATGCTGAGGGTTCATTACTTAAATGTGATTTGCTCCATAACTTTTAAGCTGTAAATATTCTGATTAGAAAAAGTTCTGTTATTCTGTAAACTATGTTCACAGGTACATAATAGCTGAGCACCTAAATATTTGCATATGCTGTTAATAAAATTATACTCCTGTAGCAATGGTAATATGCACAGTCATAAGGTTCATGCTGTGTGTGTGTGTGTGTGTGTGTGTGTGTGTGTGTGTGTGTTTGTGTTTTTATTTAAATGAACATTTTTTTTAGATAGTCCCCCTCATTCAACAAACTCCATGCAAGAATAAGACTATTCTTGCACAGAGTTGTTCGTGTCCGTTTAGAACAGCAGCGAGCCTTGAAAATTCATGAAGGAGCACTGCTGTACTTCCTATATGGACACAAAATGTGAACAAGTGCAGGGGGCATGTCCAAGTAGTGCACATACACTAAACACGCCCCCTGCACTCAGAAAGTGCCATACAGAACTTTCTAAGCCGAACTGGCATAATATTAGAGCTTTACTCTAATATTATGCCAGTATTTCAGTATCTGCGGACACTGAAATGAAGAAATGATCATTTCAGTGTCCGTGGGCACTGAAATAAAAATCAGCAACAAGAAAGCAATGCAGGGGGGGGTGTGACAGGTTCTGTGACACACACCCTGCAGACACTTTTGCAACCTGCTAAAGCAGGAAATGTGTGAAAATGCACACATAATGAGGGATAAGTCCCCCAAAAGTGAAAAAACACAAATATAGCCCCACAAACATAGAAAGTTGATAGAGAACAGGTCAAGCATTAGCATGAATTATGTAAGGGTGGAAGTTTGAAAGCAAATGTATGCCAATATTCCCTTACAGCAGTGCATGTTAACAAAGGCACAAATGATGGGGGGAATAAGTACTATATTAGGGACACGCCTAAAAAATTGCCCTCACACACTTAGAAAGTTGATAGATAACAGGATATGTATTAGCAGGAGTCCCTAAAGGATAGAAGCCTGAAAGCCAAATGAATGCCAGTATTTCACGATTGCAGTCCCAATTA
>NC_056746.1:904316723-904319223 GCF_019279795.1 Protopterus annectens
CACAACAACTACAAGTATCACTCTGTCATTGACCATGTGTGTGTGTGAATGACCTGAGACACACCTCCATGGACTATATGAAAAGAGACATGGTGGAGCTCTCAGATTATGTGGGCTAGGCAGGTATGACAGTAGCCCTGACCACTGTACTACTGTCACGCAGAATGATACCGCAGTACAAACAACAAGTGATTGACTTCAACAATTGGCTTAAGTGTCTGATGTCACTCTCATGGGATGACATGATTGACAGACTGCAATGGCTTGCCAGAGATGGCCTGCAACTGTCACCCCTGGGTTACCAGCTACTGGCTAAGTGTCTTGCCACCCCTAAGGTGTCTTTTTAGGTGATGTTCCAAATCAAATTACCATCATAACAGCTATACATATATGCAATCTGAGGGTCATGCTGCTCAACACTATACATCTACATCTCGAGATGCAGCCACTCAAAGCACAACTCAAAATGGAGAACATTGACATTTGTGCTGTAACAGAGACCTGGTTTAAAGCAGCAGACAGCACCCCTGCATACCTGTCAGCCACAAAACATGGACCACAGCTCCAAAGGTGGTGGAGTCTCCATATTAATAATGGATATGCACACATTCGGAGTAGTATCCCAGCATAATGCATCTGAGATACTTCAGGTACAACTGACATTGGATAATAGTGCAATCCAGGTAATAGCCTGCTATAGGTCCACACCCATGTCCCTAGACTCTCAATCTACATTCCTCAACACCCTGGAATCTGTCAAGGTCCAACCCAACACTCTCATATTAGGAGAGTTCAACTACCCCTCCATCAAATGGGAAAGATACTCAAGCACCAATACCCTGGGCCAATGCTTCCTGGAATTCATCAGTTCCAATGCCCTGGACCAGTTAATTCTGACACCCAGTAGAGGAAGCAACATCATTGACCTGTGTTGATTACTAACATATGGAACTGTTGCTTGACAACAGTAGTCAATCACTACCTGGTCGGATCCAACATAGAATAGTCACCATGGAAATCCACATCTCACCCACACTCCCCGCAAAGGTAACCACCTTGAAAAACTTCTCCAAAGCTGACGTTGGATTCATAAAAATAGAGGTGGCTAACTTTACAGCACCCATGCCAATGGAAAATACCTGCATGACTGCCAAATCATACACAAATGTACTGTACAAACATGTACATCAATGCATGGAACTAGTCATACCCAACAGAACCATGATATCCTCCTCCAAAAACTGGAGCCAATCTGGTGGTCCCCTGCCATTAATAACCTGTACAACAGAAGGAAGAAACTGTTGCAGAACAAGGTGGAGTCCCAAGAGTGGAAAAACTCCCTTATTAGCCTCAACAACAACTTGAGATCCCTCATGAAATCATCTACAGCTGCCTATGATGGCAAAATTGCAGCAGACAGTGACAATAATCACAAATCCTTTGATAGTTATATCAAAAACCTCCATGCCAATACGCAGAAGTGCTATGAGTTACTGCACAATGCTACCTCCTATACTGAACCAAATGATATTGCCAACATTCTTGCCAACACATTCAGTGACAGCTTTACCCCTCTCTCTCTCTAGGGGAACAATCAGAATGCCAGAAGAATGCCAGACACCCAGGATTACTGCCACCCAGGTTACACCTGCATTGTCCACGGGCAAGAATACAGCTTCCATGGGACCCCAAATTATCACTGGCTGTGTTCTGCATGAACTACAAAGATACCTGGCACCACATCTGTGTGCCCTGTTCAGTCGTAGCCTCACTGCAGGCATTGTCCCTTCTAAATGGTGCACTGCTACAGTCATCACTCTCCATAAAGGTGTGGCAATTACAGACCCTGGGAATTATCAGTCCATTACCTGATGAGTCTGATATGTACAGCTATGAACCACATCATTAGGGATCTGAATGACAAACATATAGGTAATCTCCTAACTCTGGACCCCACACAGTTTGGCTTTATGAAAGGGGGAGCATGGCTGCTCAACCTGGTTGTCTTCTTTGAGTAAGTCACTAGGGCTGTGTATGACAGTAAGGCACTGCATACAGCCTACATCAATCTGGCCAAGGCTGTTGATATCATTCCTCAGTTAGGAATTATGGATGAACACACCAAACTACGCATCAACCCCTCTATCACTAGGGGGATTGCAAATTGGCTCACAGGTAGAACACACAGTGTGAAAGTAGTGAGCTCCAAGTCAGACTGCCAGGCAATCATAAGTGGAGTCCCACAAGGATCACTCCTGGGTAGTCTCCTGTTCAGCATCTACTTCTCAGGAGTCCAGGCCAACACAAAGGAACTCTGGCTGACCAAATTCACAGACAGCTGCAAGCTGGGAGCCATCATTAACTCCACAAGTGATGCAGACATCCTACAGAAAAGCCTCAATGAGACCACTGACTGGTGTGGAAACCATGGCCTGAAGCTTAACACCACAAAATACATCATCAGCTCCTTTGGTAAAATTTAATTTCCCACTAGGTACCA
>NC_056746.1:904321723-904451723 GCF_019279795.1 Protopterus annectens
ACATCCTTCAAGATGTCACTAATATGTGTAGCATATTCCACATATCACTGTGACTTCCAGATATATCAGTGGTGGAGCAGTGGGTGTTACTAACATGAATAACAGTTGGCACTGCAGTTATCTGCACATGGCCCTGTCAAAGGCAGCACTGTACCTAGGGAAGTACAAGACGACTGCCAGGAGAATGTGCTGGCCCAATCCAGATAGTATTAACCAGACATAGCTCAGTGACCCCTGCATACTGTGGACAGGCAACATGTTTCCATGTGTATTGGTACAGCCCTGCCAGTGTGTGCTATTCTGCTATTTCCCTGCAAACATATATGTTACTGCATTTGTGTGGGTATATGGGGGTGGGGCACACCTGTCAACTGTACACATTTGCACAAACTGTGCTGATATTTGCTTTACATTTTGGTTCCATTTACCATACTATTGTGCCCTGTCTTGGGGACTAGAGGCATATCAGTAAAGAGCCCAGGTCAGATTGTACTGGCATACGTTTGAGTTTCAGACTTCTTACCCTTCATACTTGGAACACCACAAACAAATAAAATAAACTAGTAAAAAACAGCAACAGGCTCAAACGGCAGTAAAAGTACAATTACTTTAATACAGGTTAGCGCTTTCATCTGGTGACCATCACCAAACTTCATCAGATGAAATTCAAATCACACAATATTCAAATATATACCCAGCAGCCCTACAATGATCCAATTAAAAATTGGATTACAATTAAAGTGTCCCCTTATTTACATTTTCAAAAAATAAAATGATTACAGTAAAATACGATTAAATACACTCATTTTTATATAAAGATACAAAAGATTAAAAGCATATACTAACATACATCCATTCTTACCCTTCATAGCCTTACTGCAACTGCGGATCCTGCTGTGCTATCACTGTTTGAGTCTGTAGGAGGTTAATTCAACATTGCCACCATTTGTGTGCCTTTACCAGACATTTCTCTGTGGTTTTCTACAGCTGACTTGCTGTATGGGTGTGAGGGGTGGTTATGGGACCCCCACCCTGACATCCATGCCTCTGACCTATGACCCCCAGTTAGTTGTTCCCACACATGTACTGCAGTGGGAATTGCCACCTTGGGTACTACCGCATAATGTGTGGAGGCCAGTTTTGGCCAGACATTTCCTGGTGTCCCACATAGCTGTCAGTTGTGTGCTGCTATCTCAGTAGACCACCCCATTCCCTTGCATACATGCAGCATTACCATAGATATGCTAGCAGAACATACTAATCCATTCATTTATTGTTAAGAAGACTGACTTACCTTGTGCTTGCAGCAGTTGTGAGTACGGTGCTTGAGGGTTGCCTATGTTGGATGCACACAATATACTGCCTATACATGGTAAGTTACAGGTAATGTGATGTGTGTGTCTCCCATTTTACTGTGTGTGTAAGTCAGAGAGTGGTGCCAGTCCCTGGGGTCCCTACAGTGTCAGTGTGTGTGTTATACGTTGCCTCTTTGCCAATGTGTGAGCATACTGGGCACGCCTCCATCTGCCTACGGGAGCAGGCTCAGGGGCCTCCTCCTGTGAGTCCCTCTGTGTCTGTGGGGACCTTGGCAATGGTGGTGGGTTGTGTGGCCCTTCCCCATGCTGTTCCTGCTGCAGCTGTTTCCGCAGAATCATATTGTGTAGCATGGCACATATTATGAACATGTGTGCACATGTAGCTGGAGAGTACTGCAAGGCTCCATCAGATATGTCAAGGCAGCAGAACCGTGACTTGAACATCCCAAACACATGCTCTGTAATGATCCTGGTTTGTGCCTGTGCCTCATTATGGTGTTCTTGTGTGGGTGTGTGTACATTTCTGATGGGTGTCATCATCCATGGGTCCAGTGCATAGCCAGCATCTCCCACCAGATGGCCATATGGGATGTCCCCACTGGCAAATGTCTGGTACAGCTGTGATGAATGCCAGATGTTGGAGTCGGGATAGCTTTTAGGGCTGCCAGCACACACATTCATAATAATGCCCTGGGCATTGCACATGACCTGGTAGTTAATGGAGGGGAAGCCTTTGCGGTTTATATAGACTCTACCCTGTTCATCGGGTGGTACTTTTATGTGGATGTGCATGCAGTCTATGGCACCCAGTACCTTTGGGTATTCTGCTACATGGTGGAAGAGATGCATATTGCTGGTCCCGTCCTCACGGGTGTTGGGGAAGTAAATGTGCTCACCGGCATGTGCTACTGGTGGAGTACTCTGGATGCAGATGACTGTGAGTCCCCCATACTGTCCCCAGTAGGTCTTTGGAAAGTACCTGTAGCTAGAATTCTTAAGGCTATACATACCTTGGTATCCACTGGGATGGGTTCCCCTCTGTTGGTTCTAGCTCTGAGTTGAGGCCAGCATACCTCTGTGATTTGCTGAAGTATGTCTCTGTCCACCCTGTAGACCTCTACTATCTCCAGATCATGTAACCCCTGGTAAGTTACCCTGGGTCTAAACACTCTTCTCCTCCTCCTTGGTCTGTGGCAGTTGTCAGCATTATCCTCCTCTCTGCCGTCAGCCACTAACACATACTGATGGATCAAAGCAATGGCAGCCCCTAAGATTTTTCTTGTTAAAATTCCCCCGCATGTATACACCAATGGTGCAGAGTTTGTGGGAAAAAACAGACTGCAAGGTGTTTCCATACTTTATACTGTTGTACTGCAGATGCTGCCTGCATGATTGGATGACTATGATACAGTCCAGCTGCCAGCTATATTACTCATGGCTTTGATTTGGCCACTGTGAGTCTTAGAGGTATTAGTGGTAATTTGTGCATTATTGCCTTTATTCTGTTGTTGCCGTTTTTTTATTATTTTTTACTTTTATCTCCTCCCATTTCAGCTATGCAGCCACCTGCCAGCTGTATTATTGAGTGCTTTGAATGGCCCATTGTGAGTTGCAAGAGTCCCAGATTAGTGATTTCTACTACATTTCTCCTTTATTGTGTTGTTGCCCTTTATTTCTTTTTTTTTGGTTACATCTCCTACCATTTTTAGCTATGAAGCCACTTGCCAACTGTATTATTGAGTGCTTTCAGTGGCCCATTGTGAGTTGCAGAATCCAATATTACTGATAAGTACTGCATTTCCCTTGTTCTGCTACTTACTTTTTTTTTCCTGTACCCTTCCTGTTTAAGCCCCAGGGCACACCGCACAAAGCCGTTTAGCTAGTGTAAACACTGTTAAGAAGAAAAGGCCCTCACCTGGACGCGAACACACTTACTGTTTTTGTACTTAGCTAAGCACAGCTAAGCTATCTGGGACACACACCCTCACATAGTTGTGCTTAGCTAAGCACAAACCCAGGTAACGAAGCTCCAATGTGTTTACAGCAAGCATGACACATCCCCTTTTCATGTTAGTTGCTCTTCCTGCCAACACAATGTTGTTAGAGCACCTACACGGTTAGGAGCAGTGTGACACATACAAGAATTTGGTGATTCAGTATAAGTCCCCTCATTAACATAATTAACATACCCCACTGCCTTAATCTGTAGTTACTGCATTACACAAGAGCCTTTCCCCTTAGCAACCACTGTTCCCTGCCATTGTTTTGATTCTGCTTGCCATATAGTATAATGGGAAAAAATTGACTTTTCCCTTTTTTTTTGTTTTCCCCACGAACCCGTTTACACAGTGTTGCCTTATGCTTCCACAGCCAAAATCAGCCATAAAAAATAAACTTTAATTTTTATGCAGACTAAACAGTTTTCCATGCCAATGACCATGTATTTGGCCATTGGTATGCCTGCAGATTAGGGTACATGCTTTTATTGGAGCTGTCATGACTCCATTTTCATTTTTGCAGAAATGTATTCAACTGTTCCTATCTGCCTGCTTCCTATGGATCACTAATTCACCTCATTTGCATGGTTTTCACCAGCAAATGAGGTAATTAGCATCCTGCATGGTTTCCATGCAGGAACAGTGTCGGCTCACTCGTGCACGTCAAAATGGCACGTTCCTATATTACTCAGCAGCCATATTCCATGTAAGAGCAGCTACACTGCTCCTGCATGGAAAAAAAATGTTTGTGAATCCCACAGAGTATGTAATGAATAGTGCTTATACCCTTGCAAGTCTATGGCAACAAAACTTATAAGAAAGAGCAACAAAAAAAAAAAAATAAATAAAATATAAATATATATATATATATATATATATATATATATATATATATATATATATATAAAATATATACACACACAGACACACACACATATATATATATATATATATATATATATATATATATACACACACACACACACACACACACATATATATATATATATATATATATATATATATATATATATATATATATATATATATATATGGCTTACAATCACTTTGTCGATTGCACTTCGTACGATTGACATTTGTGCGAAACCGCCTTTGGCCAAACTGAAATTATGAATGCCACAATGTCGAACCTTACAATAGCGAGCATTTGTTATTGTAAGGTTCAACAATGTGGTGCAGATCACACTATAGTGGGGATCGGGAAATGTACCCTTTCCCTCACTGTAGTGCGATCTCGAAGTTTGTATATATAAGTAGGAGAGTGTTTGTTAATGTTGAGTGGAAGTATAGTATTTCAGTAAAGTCGACATTTTCGAAATTTTGACTTTACTAAAATTCTGCCCTCGACATCTTTTGTGTTTGGTGTTGAGATTTCCGAACATGTGATTCGGACATATTAACACTTGAACAGAGTAGATTTGAGTATGTAATAGTAAGCCTATATAATATATATATATATATATATATATATATGTGTGTGTGTGTGTGTGTGTGTGTGTGTGTGTGTGTGTGTGTGTGTGTGTATATATATATATATATATATATATATATATATATATATATATACCATAGACTGGGTTGCCACGGTGGTGCAGCGGTTAGCATTGCTGCCTCACAGTAAGAAGTTCTTCGGTTCGGTGTTCGGCTGGAGTGCCTTCTGTGTGGAGTCTGCATGTGCTCCCTGTGGTCGCCTGAACTTTAAAGACATGCAGGTAGGTGCGTGAGTGTATGTGTGCATGTGCTTTCTGTGAAAGTTGGGTGCTGGGCTGGCAACTTGACAATAAAAATCCACTGCCAATCAGTAGTGGACTGGTGATCTGCTATGGTGACCCCTAATTGGGAAAAGACAAAAGAATATATACCATACATTGTAGTGGCTCTTCTAACTGAATCTCATGTCTCTGAATCGCAAATGACTGAACAAAGTTCACCTGAAACTGATTTAGCTGTATAATAACCAAGTGAAACTGTAAAATATAGAAGCAGTGATTCACTGTGTGTTTTTTTTTTCTCCACTGTTGTGCAACCAAGGAGTTAGTATACTTAAATAAGGAGGTGGGAGGAACAGTGTTGAAAGTTTTAGCAAGATCAATATAAGTACTATGTAGTGACATTCAGTAAGATACTATAAAGAAAAGTGTATTCCTCTGGTCAATCTCTTGAAAAGCTCACGTAAGTTGGCTACAACTTAGTCACAGAAGCCAGAAATACAGTTTCTGATGACAGCTTGCCTGGCATCAGCGATGAAAATAGGCAAAAACTGAAAATAAAACTAGCAATGTAACTAAAGACTGCTGAGATATTAGGAGCATCAGTTGATTACATGGAGGATGGAGAGAAGGAAGCAACCATCTTTGCTGAGCATTAAGGCCTATTTTAGTCTAATAATTTTACAAATGTATCACTATAAACAAACTTTGGCCAAAATTAAAAAGATCAGTTATAAATTGGATGATTCATATTCAAAGTATTCAAATGAGACATTGACGGGGATAAGATATTAAACAATAGTTCAGACACCATATTGGTTAAGCAGTAGGAAAACAAGTTGATGGAGGAAAAATTTGTCAGTCTGGAGACAATGTTTCAAATGTTCCAAGATAAACAAGAAAGAATATTGATGTGACTGGACTTTCTTTGAAAGAAGATTGGTGTACTTGTCTGCATTTATAAAAGGCAAGTTAACAGTATGGACCAGGTTGCAAGCAAATCATATTAAAACTGAAAGAAGACATATAGAGTATTTTGGATAAGGTCGGTCGTAGCATTTGGATAAAGTCAACATATTTATATGAGATTCAGGACTTTTTTAAATGGCAGAATCCTTTCTTTACTCTGAAAACCCAGCAAAATATGCAAAATATGAAGGAAAAATGCATTTTTTGAAAATGACTTTTCTGTTCTGGCACAATGAATCAAGCTCAGTTTGTGGCATCTATGCATTAAGACAAGGCAAGTTATTTTTTTTTTCAAGATTTTCACTCAGGTGGACTAAACCCTTTGATGATCAACAGAGAGAAAAATACCAAGACTGTCAGCTGGGCAAGAGCAGTTTCCCACCTTTAAGTATAGAATGCAGTAGAAGGCCTTCCTTCACAGCAGACAAATATGACTGCAGAGAAAATGACTTACTGTGGAGTAAGTTCTTTATTTATTCTGTCTTTTTTGAAACACAGTAGTGCAAGTTTTCCACTTATCTACTCAATTGTGTAACTTAAGGGTATATAATGTTTTTCCCTTCATATTCCACTGTCTCAAGGAGTTATTTGTATATGGAGAATATATAAGTTTAATGCTGGCGACAGTGAAGAGCAAATCAAGAAACGTAAAGTAAGACACATTAAATGTATATGGATAAGGATGTTGTGTCTTATTAGCTGTCTAACTGTAGTGGGTGGCCAATCCAGCTGGTCACATAATAGGTTACACTTGTTGAAAGTACAAATGCTTGTTGAGCAGATTATTGGATGTACTCGTTGTGTAACTGTATGTGTAGTATCTCATTTGCAGGAACTTTGAAAAATTCTGTCAGATGAGAAGTGTTATTTCAGGAGGTTAGGAGTCTCATTCAGAAACTCATGTGAGTTCCTTCTGTTGCTTACTATCAGTCATTGCATGCCTATGTGGTTTCTAAAAGAACAATCAAACTGTACGTGATATTTTTGGCGACTAGTGGCTTATTTCTATTGTTTTCTTCTTAGTTATTCCTTCTTGTAGTAAAACACACATTGTTGCCTTTATGGAATTTGTGTAAAGGCTGAATTTGTAAATAAACTTAATGAATTATTACCTCAAAAGAAGAAACTTAGAAAGGTCTTGGTTGACCGGTACAGTATGATCAACTGTCTGAAAAGATGTGCAGTTTGAAAAAAAAATAAGCAAGGAACCAGCAGCAGAAAGAGGATATTTAAGATCTTTGCTGATAAACATTGACTAAATGTATTTTCAAATGTGTTTCTGAACGATGAACTGTTTTACATTTCCTGTCATGGATTTTGCATAATTCTAATCATATTATTTGTAGGTTAATTAAGTCCTTGTTATTCAGAATGAAATTGCTTCAAGTGCTTTTTTTATGTAATTTGATATTTATACTGTTACAATATGAACAGAGTCTAATTTTGTGTAGTGTTTCCTACAAAGTTCACTGTTAGATCATTTAGTCCCAAACAATGGCATCTGGCAGCCAGCCATTCATTTCTAACAATTTGGGGTCTGAGTCTCTGGGAAGTGTGTGTATCAGTCAGAGGTAAATATAAGCATTTTGGTGATGCCATATTTATGTCACAGCTGTTTACGTCAGATATACTGGATAAATGTTAATTATCTCCTCAACACCATAAATCATTCCAGCAAAATTTTTGTTGAAAGAGCCACATAAATGCAATAACCTCATTGTAATATTTTGTGCTGTAACTGAGTTCAAGGTTTCATTGAACATGTCTTTTGTGTGTGTATGTGTGTTTCTGTGCATATGCGTGTATGTATGCATATGTTTGTGTGTCTCTGTGCAAGTGCACACACTTGTGTGTGTGTGTGTGTGTGTGTGTGTGTGTGTGTGTGTGTGTGTGTGTGGGGGCAGGATTTTTTTATGTGTCTGTAGTTAGGTGTGAGGAAAGGAATGAAAAAGACTCATGCATTACAAAGCATTGCATTCCCCCCTCCCACTGTCCCTGATTTTGCAGAATGTCCCTAACTTGCTCCTTTATTTTCTGGTAAATCACTTAGAATTGCAGTTAGTCAGTAAAGCTAAGCATTCGTTTCATACTTCTTATTCTTCAAATAATGTGTGTTGATGAAAAGCCTCTTCAGATCTGAATTCTTCAGGAAAGAAGTTGAGAGGTGTGTACTATCCTTCTCACTCACTCTCTCTCGCTTTCTGTCTGTCATGCACACACGCGCCGTGCACGCCCAAACACACACACACACACACACACACACACACACACACACACACACACACACACACACACACACACACACACACACACACACACTTTTTACTGGGCTTTACCTGTACATTAACACTTTGTTGGAGAACATTTGTTGGGGTGCATGGTGTGCTTGCCCCCCACCCACAAAAACACTGTCCAGTGTACATTTCTTTCTGCTTCAGTTGGTTGAACTTTGCTGATCAGGAAATCTTGGTTTAGAGCAGATAGAGACAAAGCATGGGCTTTGGTGAGTTTGTATGGCCCATTGTCAGGACTGGGGGATGCTTGGCCTTTCTATACCTGTGTTTACCAAGATATGTATAGCCCTTGCTGTACTTGTTACAGGAACCTAACAGACAAACTGGAGACATGTTGGGTATTTACAGGCTTCTGATTTGAGGATATTTCAGCACTTCCTCAACATTTTATTGGAGTATGTGCATTACTACACCTATTTCTCTGTGTCACCTGAAGACAAAGCCAATACTACACATACTTTCTATGAGATGGCATGCTTTTCCTGAGGTGCTTGGTGTGACAGATTGCCCCATGTTGCCATTAGAGCTCCATCTGAACCATGGGAGAATGGCACCAGAACAGGAATTGCCACCATTTTATCAACTGTCAGGTAGTGTGTGATGCATGGGGCTGCATCACCAAGGTGATGGCCCAACATCCTAGCAGTTCCCATAATTCCCATATCTGGCATGCAAGCTCACTGCACTGCTTCTTTCTGCATTGCATGACTCCTTACCATCACCTAGTTGGAAAGTGCAAAGCACTTCAATATTCCTAGCTATAGATGTTTCAGTATTGGTAGCACTGAATAATTACCTCCACTTTTTTGTTACTAAATCGCCACTGATTCTAAAGACAACCACAAAGCATTCTATAGCTATGTCAAGAATCTCAATGGCAACGCTCAGATCTGCTCTGAGTTACAGCACAATGGCACTAAATATACAGACCCAAATGATATTGCCAACATCCTGGCATATAGGTTCAGTGCTAACTTTACCCCCCTCTCACCCCCTAAAGAGCCCATCTCTATACCGGGAGAATGCAAAGTTCCTGTAATCATGGCTGCACAGGTAAAAAACACACTTTCCAAAGCCAAGAACACAGCATCCATGGCACCAGACAACATCCCAGGCTGCACTCCACACGAACTACAGAACAAACTGGCACCCCACCTAAGTACCATGCTCAATCATAGCCTCACCTCAGGCTTTGTGCATGCTGAATGGTGCACAGCAACGGTTATCCCACTCCACAAGGGGGGAGCCAACACGGACCCCAGGAACTACAGCCCCATTAGCCTGACGAGCCTGGTCTGCAAGGCCATGCAACGTATCATCATGGAACTTATAAACAAACACAATGGTAATCTCCAAACTCTGGACCCCACCCAGTTTGGGTTTGTTAAAAGGCAGATCATGTCTCCTAAACCTGATAGAATTCTTTGAAGCAGTCACCAAAGCAGTAGACAAGGGTAAGGTGGTTCACACAGCCTATCTAGATCTTACCAAGGCTTTTGACACCATCCACCACTCTGGAATTATAGATAAACTCACTAAACTAGGTAACCTACCACCATAAATAGCACAATTAACAAAAAACTGAGGGTAGTGCTACTCAATGCCAGAAGTCTGAACCTCAAAATGCATGCACTCGAGGCACTCCTCAGTATGGAGAAAAGCTATATATGTGCAGTAACAGAAACCTGGTTTAAGGCTCCAGAGAGCACCTCAGCACTACCAGGCTACAACTCATACCATACATTTCAGCCACAGATCCCAAACCGAAATACAAAAGGCGGGGGTGTATCCATATTCATCAAGGATACCCACACCTCCAGGTTAGTGGCACAGCACGATGCTTCAGAGATCATCCACATGCAACTAACAATGGGCAAAACTGCAATTCAAATCGTAGCTTGCTACAGATCACCCATCATGTCCCAGGACCCCCATTCTACATTCCTGGAAACACTGGGAAACATAAAGGTCCTACCAAACACCCTAATATTGGGTGATTCCAATTATCCAAACATTAACTTGGAGAACTACTCAAGTACTAACTCCCTTGCCCAACATTTCCTAGAATTTATATACTCAAATGCCCTGGTTCAACAGGTCAGCACTCCCACCAGAGGTGGCAACATATTGGACCTAGTCATCACCAACATGGGCGACCAGTGTTCCACACCGGAGGTCAATCCCTCACTGGTTAGATCTGACCATAAATAAATCACTTTGCATATCCACATTCCTCTCCCACCCCTGGACAAGAAAACCACAGTGAAAAACCTTTTAAAAGCAAACTTCACATTACTCAAGACCAAGGTGAAAAGTTTCAAAGCCCCCATACTGAAGGATAATGCTGTCCAAGCTGCAAAAATCTTTACTAATGCATTCTTTGGGCACCTACAAGAATGCATGGATCATATCATCCCAAGCAAAACCAAGACTCACTCCTCCAAGAAAAGGAAACCAGTGTGGTGGACTCCTGCCATAAACAAGCTATACAATAGAAGGAGGAAACTAGTACAGAAAATAGTAAAATCACAAGACGGGAAGACATCCCTTTTCAGTATCAGCATAAAACTACGATCCCTCATAAAATCATCCAAGGTGAGCTTTGAAAGAAAAATTGCCAAGGATTCCAAAGACAACCACAAGGCATTCTTTAGCTATGTCAAGAATCTAAGTGGCAATGCTCAGATCTGCTCGGAGTTCGTGCAGAATGGCACAAAATACACTGAACCGACCAATTAATATATCCAGTGTACTAAAGCTGAGAAGGGCTAGGCTATGATTTTCTTGTTACAATTAGTAAATGTCTTTTATCTTACACATTTGTGATTTTTTATGCATACATTTGTACATCATTTTTAAATGATTTTTAAATGATTTTTAAATGATTTTTTAGTGTTTTCACTATTTGAACTTTTATTTTGCATTTTCATATGCATACTTTTCACTGAGTTCAGTTACTAATTAACTGCCTTCTTAAGTGGATGTTTGTTGAACTAATTGAGTACCATGTGATCAGATGCTTAAGTATTTAAACTTTTCAGTCACACTACTTTTTATCTTGAGAAAGCCAGGTATTTGCCTGGCGAAAGTGCTTGATTTATTGACCTGTTTGTTGTTCAATAAAGCTGCACTTTGTGCTTTTTGGTTCGGTTCTTCCTGTTTGTGGATTATCTTTTATCTTAAAAAACAAAGTACCCACAAACTACCACATAGGTGGTAGTCCCCTAAATACAGAAGACGTAATAAGGGATCTGGGGACCCAAGTAGATAGTAATCTCAACTTTGATAATTACATTGCCAAAGTGGTTAGAAAATCTTTCTACATGGCCCACCTCATCACAAAAGGGTTCATATCCGGATCAAAAGAGGTCATTGTACCCCTCTACTCATCACTCATCAGACCCATCATTAAATTCAATGCCCCATTTGGGATGTACCTTATAAGACACCTGCAACAGCTGGAAAGACCACAGAAATACCTCACCAAGAGGATCACTGGCCCCAAACAGATGCACTATGCAGCTCGACTGAAGAAATTACAGCTGCACTCGGTTGCATACCGCCTGCTCAGAGGTGATCTCTGCCTGACATACAAGGCCATGTCCGACCCAGAATTGATGGACATGCTCCACCTAAAGAAAACCTTATCCTCGCGAGCCACACACTCTATGGATCTAAACCTCCCCACAACAATAAATAGGACATGCTGGAGGGATAGATTCCTGTCCCAGAGACTTCCCATGCTTTGGAACAAGATCCCAATCTACATCAGGCAGAGCTCCTCGCTAACACTCTTCAAAAGAAATCTTGACAAGTGGATGGGAAACAGAAAGTTTACCTCGGGGATCACTTCAGTGGGTCTGCTGGACAGAGGCACAGGGAACTAATCTAAGGGAGTGGCGAAAGCCAACACATTCTGGCTAGGCTTATAAATGCCTTCAGGCAGATAGTCTAGTACCTACCTATGTACCTATGAACCTATGTCACAAGATGGGTTGCCAACTGGCTCACTGACAGAACCCACACTGTGAAAGTAGCAGACTCCAAATCTGACTTCAGACCAGTGACAAGTGGAGTACCACAGGGTTCAGTCCTGGGTCCTCTCCTGTTTGGTATCTACTTCTCTGAAGTACAGGCTAACACAGAAGGTCTTTGGCTAATGAAGTTCGCAGATGACTGCAAACTAGAAGCCATGATCGAAACTCCTAATGATGTGGACATCCTACAAAAGGGCCTCACTGAGACAGATGCCTGGTGTCAAAGCCATGGCCTCAAGCTCAATGCCAAAAAGTGCATTGTCATCCTCTTTGGTAAAAACTCTGTACCCATGAACTACAACATAGGCGGTAGTATACTTAACACTGAAAGTGTGATAAGAGATCTTGGGACACAGGTGGACAGTAGTCTCTCCTTTGATAATCACATCGCCACAGTAGTCAGGAAATCCTTCTACGTGGCACAAAAGGTTTCTCATCCAGAAAAAAAGAGGTCATTGTTCCCCTCTACTCATCACTCATTAGACCCATTATAGAGTACAACACCCCTTTTGGTATGTACCTCACAAGACATCTACAACAACTGGAAAGGCCACAGAAATACCTCACAAAGAGGACTACTGGCCTCAAACAGATGCCCTACACAGACCGTCTCAAAAAACTCCAGCTTTACTCCGTCACATATCACCTACTCAGAGGTGATCTCTGCCTAACATACAAAGCTATGTCAAACCCAGAGCTGTTGGACATGCTCCACTTAAAGAAATCCCAATCCCTCTGAGCTACACACTCTGGGGACCTAAACCTTGTCACCACAATAAACAGAACATGCTGGAGGGATAGATTCCTGCCCCAGAGACTTCCCATACTCTGGAATAAACTACCTATCTATATCAAACAAAGCTCCTCATTAGCACTCTTCAAGAAAAATCTTGATGATTGGATGGGAAATAGGAAATTCACCCCAGGGATCACCTCTGTGGCTCTGCTCGACAGTGGCACAGGAAAATAATTTTCTTGGGTGGCAAAAGCCAGGGTACCTTTTTGGCTGGGCTTGTATAGGCCCCAGGGCTGATAGCCTAGTACCTACCTATGAACCCTATTTTCTTTCATAGGCAATTCAAGCTACCTATTTTTAACTTGGCTAATGACAGGAGTCGGTAACTCTCAGAGAGCTGCTGAGGAGCATTTTAGCAGTGCCCTGTTGCAGGCACACATAGACATTGAGTCAGTATTTGGCCTGCTCAAAGCTCACTTCTTTTGTCTGGAAGAGTCTGGAGGTCCCTTCAGTATGACCCTGCTACTGCATGCAGGATGCAACAGTCTGGTATGCAACTGCCACTTACAACAGTGCAGCTCCTTCCAATGCTCCTCCCATCAGTGACAATAGCAAACGTGTCCAGCTGAAGGCAATAGCACAGCATCAGGCCCATGAATGTATTAAGGCTACACAAGCAAAGAGGTAGCATCTAGTCAACAGCTATGAAGCATGACATTCGCTTAGTGAAAATGCTAAAAAAGTCACACAAATAATATTTAAGGCATGCAGTTTTACCTCCGGGATGTGCTGAGCAGTGAAAGGTCAGCTTATACTGTACATCAGGTATTTTCAATACATCAATAAAAAATGTGTTTCATAAATTTTGAATCAGTCATCATTTGTACAGTGTGGAGGGGTCAGTGGCACAAGTGCTAGTTATACAAGCAGGGTTTTACTTAAGTGAGTAAAAGCAAGTTGTTTTAAAATGTGCTTATGGTTATACTGATATTTTTCACTTCAGTTTCAGAACAGACATTTTGCTGTCAACATCAGCCTGCTGTGCTAAGGCACAGGTTGTGGTTGTTTCTGGTGCTGATACTGTGAAGAAATATGTCAAGATGTGGTTGAGACATGACAGGTAGAATTTCTTTTAAGTAACATTAGAATGACCACACTTAACAACGCATTGTCTATAGATTTTGTGCTGCACCTGAAGATGATGGTATACGTGATGATGAAGCATGTAAGGTTGATCTGTACACAGGTGTTATGTCAAATACATCTCAGCATAATGTAGTAACACTAGCCATCCACACTGCCCAACTGATGTTTTTGCACTCGTCTGAAAGTATTGGTGTCCACACTACTTCTAACAGTTCCAGCAGCATCCTCATCTGCATCCAAATCATCATCCACTATAGAGAGATGGTGCTCCTTGTCTCCCATTAAAGGCTGGAGTGTGGAAAGGATGCCATCAGTGCTACTGCAGGCAATTGTCTTCTAGCTAATTTTTGTCCTGGCATATGTCACGATGTTGTTGCCTTTTTTCCTGTACTTTGCCAGATTGTGGCTCCTTCCCCTACTTGTGTTAATGTCAGCCACTGCTTGGTTCCACATCTTAGCTACCTCTATCTGTTTTGGCACCAGCTTTCCAAAACGATGTTACAGAATATCTATGAGCATGTGATTCTCCTCAGGACTGAAGTTGTCTCACCTGTGTCTTATCTATGAGAATGTGATTCTCCTCAGGACTGAAGTTGTCTCATCTGTGTCTTATCTATGAGAATGTGATTCTCCTCAGGACTGACGTTGTCTCACCTGTGTCTTATCTATGAGCATGTGATTCTCCTCAGGACTGAAGTTGTCTCACCTGTGTCTTATCTATGAGAATGTGATTCTCCTCAGGACTGAAGTTGTCTCACCTGTGTCTTATCTATGAGCATGTGATTCTCCTCAGGACTGAAGTTGTCTCACCTGTGTCTTATCTATGAGAATGTGATTCTCCTCAGGACTGACGTTGTCTCACCTGTGTCTTATCTATGAGAATGTGATTCTCCTCAGGACTGACATTGTCTCACCTGTGTCTTATCTATGAGAATGTGATTCTCCTCAGGACTGAAGTTGTCTCACCTGTGTCTTATCTATGAGAATGTGATTCTCCTCAGGACTGAAGTTGTCTCACCTGTGTCTTATCTATGAGAATGTGATTCTCCTCAGGACTGAAGTTGTCTCACCTGTGTCTTATCTATGAGCATGTGATTCTCCTCAGGACTGAAGTTGTCTCACCTGTGTCTTATCTATGAGAATGTGATTCTCCTCAGGACTGAAGTTGTCTCACCTGTGTCTTATCTATGAGCATGTGATTCTCCTCAGGACTGAAGTTGTCTCACCTGTGTCTTATCTATGAGAATGTGATTCTCCTCAGGACTGAAGTTGTCTCACCTGTGTCTTATCTATGAGAATGTGATTCTCCTCAGGACTGAAGTTGTCTCACCTGTGTCTTATCTATGAGAATGTGATTCTCCTCAGGACTGAAGTTGTCTCACCTGTGTCTTATCTATGAGCATGTGATTCTCCTCAGGACTGAAGTTGTCTCACCTGTGTCTTATCTATGAGAATGTGATTCTCCTCAGGACTGATGTTGTCTCACCTGTGTCTTATCTATGAGAATGTGATTCTCCTCAGGACTGAAGTTGTCTCACCTGTGTCTTATCTATGAGAATGTGATTCTCCTCAGGACTGAAGTTGTCTCACCTGTGTCTTATCTATGAGAATGTGATTCTCCTCAGGACTGAAGTTGTCTCACCTGTGTCTTATCTATGAGAATGTGATTCTCCTCAGGACTGAAGTTGTCTCACCTGTGTCTTATCTATGAGAATGTGATTCTCCTCAGGACTGAAGTTGTCTCACCTGTGTCTTATCTATGAGAATGTGATTCTCCTCAGGACTGAAGTTGTCTCACCTGTGTCTTATCTATGAGAATGTGATTCTCCTCAGGACTGAAGTTGTCTCACCTGTGTCTTATCTATGAGAATGTGATTCTCCTCAGGACTGAAGTTGTCTCACCTGTGTCTTATCTATGAGCATGTGATTCTCCTCAGGACTGAAGTTGTCTCACCTGTGTCTTATCTATGAGAATGTGATTCTCCTCAGGACTGAAGTTGTCTCACCTGTGTCTTATCTATGAGAATGTGATTCTCCTCAGGACTGAAGTTGTCTCACCTGTGTCTTATCTATGAGAATGTGATTCTCCTCAGGACTGAAGTTGTCTCACCTGTGTCTTATCTATGAGAATGTGATTCTCCTCAGGACTGAAGTTGTCTCACCTGTGTCTTATCTATGAGAATGTGATTCTCCTCAGGACTGATGTTGTCTCACCTGTGTCTTATCTATGAGAATGTGATTCTCCTCAGGACTGAAGTTGTCTCACCTGTGTCTTATCTATGAGAATGTGATTCTCCTCAGGACTGAAGTTGTCTCACCTGTGTCTTATCTATGAGAATGTGATTCTCCTCAGGACTGAAGTTGTCTCACCTGTGTCTTATCTATGAGAATGTGATTCTCCTCAGGACTGAAGTTGTCTCACCTGTGTCTTATCTATGAGAATGTGATTCTCCTCAGGACTGAAGTTGTCTCACCTGTGTCTTATCTATGAGCATGTGATTCTCCTCAGGACTGAAGTTGTCTCACCTGTGTCTTATCTATGAGAATGTGATTCTCCTCAGGACTGAAGTTGTCTCACCTGTGTCTTATCTATGAGAATGTGATTCTCCTCAGGACTGAAGTTGTCTCACCTGTGTCTTATCTATGAGCATGTGATTCTCCTCAGGACTGAAGTTGTCTCACCTGTGTCTTATCTATGAGAATGTGATTCTCCTCAGGACTGAAGTTGTCTCACCTGTGTCTTATCTATGAGAATGTGATTCTCCTCAGGACTGAAGTTGTCTCACCTGTGTCTTATCTATGAGAATGTGATTCTCCTCAGGACTGAAGTTGTCTCACCTGTGTCTTATCTATGAGAATGTGATTCTCCTCAGGACTGAAGTTGTCTCACCTGTGTCTTATCTATGAGAATGTGATTCTCCTCAGGACTGAAGTTGTCTCACCTGTGTCTTATCTATGAGAATGTGATTCTCCTCAGGACTGAAGTTGTCTCACCTGTGTCTTATCTATGAGAATGTGATTCTCCTCAGGACTGAAGTTGTCTCACCTGTGTCTTATCTATGAGAATGTGATTCTCCTCAGGACTGAAGTTGTCTCACCTGTGTCTTATCTATGAGAATGTGATTCTCCTCAGGACTGAAGTTGTCTCACCTGTGTCTTATCTATGAGAATGTGATTCTCCTCAGGACTGACGTTGTCTCACCTGTGTCTTATCTATGAGCATGTGATTCTCCTCAGGACTGAAGTTGTCTCACCTGTGTCTTATCTATGAGAATGTGATTCTCCTCAGGACTGAAGTTGTCTCACCTGTGTCTTATCTATGAGAATGTGATTCTCCTCAGGACTGAAGTTGTCTCACCTGTGTCTTATCTATGAGCATGTGATTCTCCTCAGGACTGAAGTTGTCTCACCTGTGTCTTATCTATGAGCATGTGATTCTCCTCAGGACTGAAGTTGTCTCACCTGTGTCTTATCTATGAGAATGTGATTCTCCTCAGGACTGAAGTTGTCTCACCTGTGTCTTATCTATGAGCATGTGATTCTCCTCAGGACTGAAGTTGTCTCACCTGTGTCTTATCTATGAGCATGTGATTCTCCTCAGGACTGAAGTTGTCTCACCTGTGTCTTATCTATGAGCATGTGATTCTCCTCAGGACTGAAGTTGTCTCACCTGTGTCTTATCTATGAGAATGTGATTCTCCTCAGGACTGAAGTTGTCTCACCTGTGTCTTATCTATGAGAATGTGATTCTCCTCAGGACTGAAGTTGTCTCACCTGTGTCTTATCTATGAGCATGTGATTCTCCTCAGGACTGAAGTTGTCTCACCTGTGTCTTATCTATGAGAATGTGATTCTCCTCAGGACTGAAGTTGTCTCACCTGTGTCTTATCTATGAGAATATGATTCTCCTCAGGACTGAAATTGTCTCACCTGTGTCTTATCTATGAGAATGTGATTCTCCTCAGGACTGAAGTTGTCTCACCTGTGTCTTATCTATGAGAATGTGATTCTCCTCAGGACTGAAGTTGTCTCACCTGTGTCTTATCTATGAGAATGTGATTCTCCTCAGGACTGAAGTTGTCTCACCTGTGTCTTGATTCTTACTGCTGCAGCATTTTATAACCTACAATCACATGTGGTCAGAAAATCACCCCAGCCTCCCTTATGATATTTTAATGAAATATGGATCATACACCCCAGTGTATTAAGGGTAAGATAAGCACATTGAAGCTTTAATTCTGGATTGTGGACTTGAGTTTTGTTGGCAGTAGTGACTGTTTTTGTAGTGTTCTGCGGCAATTGTAATTTAAATGCTTGCATGTTTTCACTGTAAGGCTGTGTATTACAATACCAGGATCCCAGAGATGAGACACAAGCTTAACAAATGGAACTGCATGGGAGAAGAGACTGTCATGATTCATAAGGTTCACAGGTTCATAAGTAAGTACTAGGCAAGCTGCCCTTTCAGGCCACTTTAAGCCTAGCCAAGTTCCCTTTTTCTGCTTGATTGGCCTTATCCATCCCATGGTCAGTAATTATATATTAGCCCTAATGAATATAACTGGGATCATACCATAGATAATTTGAAGGGACCCATGCATGGCATAAAGTATTTAGGAGCTGCCTTTGCCCATTAGTAGTACAGGGGGTAGTCCCATTTGAATACAAACAGAGATGAACTTTGTTCTATGTGAATAGGGAGTCTGTTCCACAGCAGCAGTATCCTCTGCGAGATATGCCCGTCCCTCCAAACCATTCTGTTGATGTTGCAGACAATGTTTACATCCCTAGACCAAGTATTTCTGATGCCATTTGACTTGCTTATGTGCAGGAAATCCATCAGTAATGAGTCAGAGGATGACTTGCATGCCAGACACAGGTCACCTCTTAGCAGTCTGTAAGATACTGAGTATAGCGACAGAACTTTTAGTCGGTCCATGTAAGACATATATTGTTTAGCCCTTGTATCTTTTTAAGGTATCTCTGTGGGTGTTCCTGTTGCTGTGTGTGTCTGGACACATACATGCCAAAGGGGGCATTATATTCAATGACTGGCCTAATGAGGGGTGAATAAAGAGGAATAATGACTTCCCTGGATCTAGACACAATCCCTTTGTTTATAAGCTGTGCAGTAAAGAAGGACTTTCTAACAACAATAGACATGTGTTGGTCAAAATTAGGTCACTCTCCACATAAGTTCCAAAACCCCAAACAAATGGGTCAACTGTTAGGGTTTGATGTCTTCCTAAAGGCATTTAGTTTCAGTCCATGATTTTGGCATCAGTTAATTATTTGAGAGAAACCTTCCTGCAAGATGGCTAACTCATTTGGGGATTCAATGACCATTCCAAGCTTGCAGTCATCTGCAAGCTTAGTCAGCCAGAGATGAGAAAAGTAAATGCAAAACAGGAGAGGTCCCAGCACAGAACCCTGGGGGACTCCACTGGTGACAGTTCTCTTTGTGGAGGTTGTTGTGTCTTTCAGCTTATCCCAGTTAGGGGTCGCCACAGTGGAACTCCTGTCCGCTAATGTTTGGTAGTGGATTTTTACGTGCCGAGTTACCAGCCCTGATGCACAACCTTCAACGAAGGCATGCTCATTCATGCATGCCTCCTCACAGAAGATGCTCTAGCTTAGAATCGAATGGGACAATGTCTTGCTGTGAGGCGACAATGCTACCGCAGCACCACTACCGGTAATGTCCCCTATTTTGAATATCTGCATCCTATCAGTGAGCCAGTTGGCAATCCAGCAGGTGACATAAGGGTTTATTCCCAGTTTATTTAGCTTTTCTGTTATGTTTTAGTGGGGGAATTGTGTCAAAGACTTTGGACAAGTCAAGATATGTGGTGTGTACAGTTTTGCCTTCATCCATTGTTTTGGTGACCTTTTAAAAAAAAGTCCACCAGGTTAAGTAAGCATGGCCTGCCCCTGATGAATCCAAACCGAAATGGGTCTAGTGTTTAGAGGTTCCCTGTGTTTTGACTGATTAATTCCAGGATAAGTCTTTCCATGGCTGTGCATATGAGGCTGCTCAGACTTATGGGTCTGCAATTGCCAGGGTCTGTGGAAGGTACTCCCTTTTTACAGGGAAATGATTGTTGCTGTTCTCCATGCATTTGGTACAAAACCTGTATGGAGGCTGAGATTGAAAAGTGTTAGAGGTGTGGCTAAATAATGTTTCATGTTATTTAAGATGCATCCAGGGATATTGTCAGGACTCATCAATGCATTATTTGTAGCATTTGATAGCACTTTTAGGTTTTGGTCTTGTGTGATAGCTGAAGGTGAACCAGTTTCAGGTACATCTTGAGGGACAGATTAAGGGGATATAGGGGTAAAGTTGGAGGTATATTTAGCAGACAATAGGTTCCCTAATCTTCAGCCTCACTGTGATACATTGTTCACAATCAGCTCAGCGCATTGCTGCATTGCATTTTTGAGATTACAGATCTAACTAAAAAATGCCTTATGACCATCTTTGGCTTTGGTGGCTATTTTGGTCTCAAACTTGATTTGGGGGATTTTATTAAGCTCCCGTTTGTTTGGTTATTTCAGTGGCAGGGGCTGTAACATTCTGGGAATTACTCTTCTTACTTTTGGTCAAAATTGTTTTTCTTTTATAATAAATCTTATTGATATTATGATTCTACCATGTGAGTTTGTTTCTGGGCTATGGCTTGCATTTGTTCCTATGGGGTACAGCTGCATCTATGCATCTGTTTACAAGCTGATATAGTGTGGTGGTGCACATTTCAGTGTATTCAGTGGAGTTAACTGGGTTTGCTGGAGATCTGAAGTGGTGTGTACAGTTTTGCCTTCATCCATTGCTTTGGTGACCTTTTAAAGAAAAGTCCACCAGGTTGAGTAAGCATGATCTGCCCCTGATGAATCCAAACTGTTTAATTCCACGATAAGTCTTTCCATGATAAGACATTGACATCTGTGTAGTGACTGAGACATGATTTCAAATAGTGGAGTGCACTCCAACTCTGCAAGGCTATATAGCCTTCCATATGTTTAGATGTTTGACTTGTCCAAAGTCTTTGACACAATTCCCCACTAAAACATAACAGAAAAGCTAAATAACTGATTAATTCCATGATAAGTCTTTCCATGGCTGTGCATATGAGGCTGCTCAGACTTATGAGTCTGCAATTGCCAGGGTCTGTGGAAGGTACTCCCTTGTGCAGGGAAATTATTGTTGCTGTTCTCCATGCATTTGGTACAAAACCTGTATGGAGGCTGAGATTGAAAAGTGTTAGGGGTGTGGCTAAATAATGTTTCATGTTATTTAAGATGCATCTAAGGATATTGGACTAATCAATACATTATTTTTAGCATTTGATAGCACTTTTAGGTTTTGGTCTTGTGTGATAGCATTTCAGTGTATTCAGTGAAGTTAACTGGGTTTGCTGGAGATTTGAAGCTTACTAATGTGTCACATATGAATAGGTAGTTTGTCTTAAAGAAATTTCTAAAGGTAATAAGAATAAACACAAACCAAATAAACTAATAAAACGAAAAAAAAAAAAAATGAAGGACAAGGAAACACACAAGGAGCCGGCTCCTTGTGTGTTTCCTTGTCCTTCGCTTTTTGTTTTTATTAATTTCTAAAGGTACCTTTGGTGGAAGGGATCTGTGGTTTCAATTTTATTTCAAAGCTGACTGCTTTATGGTCAAACCTAACAAGGGATGGTGCAAGATGCTCCTATATTAGTAAGGACAAAATCCAAGATGGTATTCCCCCTAGTTAGTACTCTAATTAATTGTTTATGGGCATTTGTATTGACAAAGTCCAGAAATCTCTGTGCTTGTTCACTAGTGGTGGTTTAGGTTTCCAATTCTATAGTTGGATAGTTTAGATCACTTAGGAAAATAGTATTGGGTTTAATACTGAGTGATTCTAGTTCCTGTACATAGGTGTTGTGGCTTTCTTTTGTCATAGAGGGAGTTATATAGCTAGATAATATTGGTACAGGACATGAAGAAGTTCTAGTGCATCATGCTTCTTTACCAGCCTTAATGGGAATCTCTACTGGATATAGGTTGAGACACCTCTACCTCCCCCCTCCAAATGTGCAGTAGCTGATCTAAACATATGGAAGGCTATATAGCCTTGCAGAGTTGGAGTGCACTCCACTATTTGAAATCATGTCTCAGTCACTACACAGATGTCAATGTCTTACAGGGTTAGAAGGGCTTGTGGAGATTGGAATTTGCTATTCAGGCTCCTAGCATTGATCAATAACACCTTCATATTTCCTTTGTTTGCTTCGTTATATTGGTTTCCATTGCCTACAAAGACACAATGGGAGTGTACAATGTCTTTGACAGTATTTGAAACCCAAGAGGGGACAGATGCAGACCATCCCCGATGAAGCAGCATGTTCTGTCGTTCATACCTCCCAGGCTGGCAAATATTGGACCCCCTTTGAATGACACCAAAAATTAAGCCAGTTATTGAACTAACTTATTTTTTTGCTTATATCACAGCATCCTCCTTGTAGAAGGTAGAATGCTGCTCAGTGCTAGGCTCATACCTCCATTGGACACATAATGTGAGAGCTCCATCATGTCTGTCTTCATATAATCCAGGGAGGTATACCTCAAGTCACTGACACTGTCATGAGCTATGACAGAATCATACTGGTACTTGATGTTCAAGGACTTGAATGCCTGCATGATCTGATGCATCCAGGCATCAGACAAACAACTAACCATTAATCTTTCCTTCTTCAGCTTGTAAGAGGCACATCTGTATGTCTTACAGTACAGTCAGTCACCTATAACAAGAATGTTAGGTTGGGTCAATATCTGCCTTACAGGCTCAACATCTGTGCTTTGGGACTCCTTGTGCTTTGTGAGGAAGTGGGCTTAATATGCTGAGTGTGCTATGTGCCCATGTCATGTTTTGGATGTCTTTGAGGTTTAAACAAGTTAATCTTTAGATCCTTCAGGATATGATGGATTATGTGTATTGTGATGGCCTTGGAGAGGTATGATGTGTGGTGTACTGGTGATGATTTTGGTGACTGAGTTTACAGTGTTTGGGATTTTTGGCTCCATGTAATTTTATGTATGTACATCTCTCATGCACTGTGTTATGCTATTTGAGTACTAGATTATCATCATACAGTATGAGATAATTCTTAGTCTGTCTCAGGATACCCAACTCAATCAGGCTGGCTAATGAAGTTGTGGGGAAATGCTAGCCCATGACACTAACAAGAATTGCTCTGGGGGCAGGGGTAACTATAACTGCTTAGAGTTTGGTATTAGAATAATGTTTTGGGTGGACTTGCTACTGGGTATTTGTCTGAGATTGGTACAGCTCTCCTTGCCCCTTACTAAACTGACAATCAAGCTACAATTGACCAGGTTCATTTACCTGTGACTGCTGTTGAACAGTAGTATATTAAACTATAAATAACACATTGCATCGCCAGTTCCACACATTGCATAACATTTGAACATCACCATTATTACATTAATGAAACACAGAGATGTCAGATGGATTAAATGGCAGCAGCCATGTGTTTGTTGTCAGTTACTGCCACCCCTAGCTATTCAAGTCAATTATTTGGCGATGTGCACAAAGCAGGAGGCCATTTCTTTACTTCATAGCTGTGCCTTAAACACTAAAGGGCAAGATACGGCACTGTTGATATCTGATCCTTCTAATTCATCTTTCCTACAGCATAGCAATTTCACTTAATTCCTCTGGGCTGCCTTACAGTCTGCCAAGGAGGCATTGTCAGACTGGGTAGTTCTCTGACAACCCCTTGGGGCTGCCTGTTCTGTGGGTGGTCCAGCTAAAGACTCCTGAGATATCCCCCATCATACTTTGGCCTCCCTTACTTTTTTGCATTTCACCACAGAAGGGGGGATTATTCCTCCCTTCCACCAAGCACATCTAGCACCCTAAAAGCAGGCCCATTTTTGCTAAGCCTACCTGTAACTCAGCTTAAAAAAACTGCATACATTCCACTGACAAATAAATGCCATCCTTGACAAAACTTTCCAGTCACCTGACTAGAATACCAGGGTGGGATATGTACATTCCACTCAAGTTCCTTAATAACGTGTCCATAGTATTACTGACTCTATGCCTCATCCTCTTTGCTGCTGAAATGGACTTAGCTCCTTCTACTTCCTTCTCTAGGACAACATGAGGACATTACACATTATCCACCCCTCTTATCTGCCCATAAGGCCCACAATTGATCTGGCAGTTGATATGAAATTGAATTTGCATTTGGAGCCAGAAATCTGAACAAGAGCTGCTGTTAATGAGAAAGGGAGTCTGCCAATGAATTATTAATGCTCGGTATTTGTTGTGCCTTAACTATCACATTCAGTGTTAAGCATTTAAAAGTAAAATGTCTCATCAGTCTGTCTAACACTCCTTTGCCCCCTAACCAATTGTTCAGTATATGAAATATGTTATTATCCAAACAAAGATGAAACATCCTTTTCTTCATCTGCTCTTCCCATATATTCAAGGCCACTAATACTGTGAAGAATTCCATCTCTGTAATTGAAGTACCTACCTACGCTAAACAACCGCAAAGAATTTTCCAGCTGTGATTTTGGGGACCATTGTGAATATGAGAACTGTGGACTATGAGCAAGGTACTGTTGTGAATCGGAGTGGATTTAAAATTTGTAATTTTAGTCAATTAATGACTGAGGACACACATTTTAGTTTATTTAAGAGAGGACTGAATTTTGTGCCCTCATCCGTAAATTAAGTTGTTGAATTGATTATTGAATTAAAACATTTCACTAGAAAATCATTTCTTAGCTTCTTCAATATTATAATGTTTGCACAATCCCCAATGCAACAGCCTTGCCACATTATTATGCCTTTCAGTTTATAGGCCTTCTGCCATTAGTGTATCACACCCAGCAACAAGATGTGACTGTTTTCAATTCTGTTTTCCAAAACCTGCATTTATCTGTTTTTTTTTTTTTTTTTTGTTACATTTTTTTGTACATTTGTTGACCGGGCTAGTCCAACTGGATACAAGTCCTTTTTCAGTGGAGGCCTGAGGAGAAAAAGCTCCACACACACAAAAAACATTTATCTGAGTTATTAGAAAGACGGTACAATTATGTATATATATCACAAAACATTTGGAAAGATTGGTACATAGCATAATGGGAATTATATTCAAAGAAATGATAGGAAGAAAAAAAATAGAAGAGGGTAGGGAAATAAAGGATAGTAGAGACATCTTCAGGATAAGACAACAACTTGAAAGGATAGTTAGTAGGGTGGATTAGGTTTGAAGCTAAAAGAGTAAAAAGTCCAGTGAGTTAAAGCGTAAGTAAAAATAAGTTTAATAGAATTTTTGAAGGAAAAAGTACTTGTAGACATGTTCTGACATGTTCAATGAACTTTGTAAACCAACGTGTACATAGTCCACTATAATGGACTTCCAATATTAACCTTTCATCTTTTGGTTTAAATTCACCTTTCCTTAACCATTCCTGTGTTAGATTCTGATCAGCATGAGGTTTTTCCAGGAGTATTCTGCACTTTCAGCTATGTTTATGCATTTTCCACATTTCTTGCCTTCTCATCTGATCCTTCGCCTTATATTCTTTCTTTTGTTTTTGGCACATTCAATTGCTGCCTGATTTTTATCTTCCTCTAATTTCATTTCCATTCCTGTGTGACACAGATATACATCTGCTAAACTAAGCAGAGAAGTCATCTTAGATTTGTTCTCCTCCTGTTTTAAAACTTTCTCTATGTTTGGATCTTGTGAAGTCAGCAGGCATGTATGCAGTCCTACAATTGCTGATCTATACAAGTAATCAATTTCGAGAAGGTCCATACCTCCTTCAGAAAAGGGAATATATAAATATGTTATACACTGATTTTTATAGGTTCATAGGTTACAAATTGTTTGACAAGCATGAATCATTTTTGTGTTTTCCTGTCCAACTGATCCAGTACCTTTTGAGGCCAGTCAATCTCCCCAAAAGTATAACTTAGAACATGAAGAGGAAATTGATTTATAGTATGGATTTTGTTCCTAGATGTCAGAGCTGTTTTCAGTATTAATTTTAATTTTCTAAATATTTCTTACTAAGTTTTGCTTACATTTGTCCATGGTTTATTGTTGATACTTCATCAATTCCCAAATATTTACATGCTCCCACTTGCTCAAGTTCTTTTATATCACATTCTTGTCCCAGGCTGTTTTCTTGGTGCAGCAGCGTTCCTGCTTTAAAGGTTGTTTTTGCACATTTATCAAGACCAAATGGCATTCTTATATCATCTGAAATTTTTTGATGACTTGTAGTTGTACTTTCAGTTACTCATCTGATGAATTACACAGTTTTAAATCCTCCACAAAAAGGAGATGAGAAGTCTTTACACCTTGTTGTTTCTGGGAGCCAAATTGCAGCCATGACCTAATCTATTAAGTAGACAGCTTAATGGGTTATGGGCAAGACAAAACAGCAACAGTGACAAAGAGTCCCCCTGGAATATCCACCTTTGAATTTTTATACCTGAGATAACACTTTGTCCTTTATCATGGCTTAGCTGCAAAGTGGTTTGCCACTGTTTTGTGGTCACTGTAATGTAATCGATCAATGCAGGGTGTATTTTATATATTTGTAAGCATTCCTTTATCTATGAATGTGGGATGCTGTCAGTGCTTTTTTGTAGTCTATCCATGCCATACTTAGATTCTTCTCCTTTTTACAATTCTCCAGTGTGACTTTATCTGGGAGCAAATGATCCTTTGTTCCATATGACTTTCTTTTCTTACCCTTTTATTCTATTACCACGGTTGAGTTTTCTTCTAAATGACTATAAACTCTGTCAGCATCAATTCCAGTGTATATTTTATACATCGTTGGAAGGCAAGTTATTGGTGTATAATTTTTAGGATATTTTGCAGGTTCGCTCTGAAGGAGGAGTATCATTTTTTTCTCTTGTTAACCAAGCTGGTGTCTGTTCAGGGTGGGCATATAAATAGTTCTTGCTCATGGCTTAATCTTTGTGTAAAGATGTTAATACTTTTAGCCAGAAGTTATGTACTGCATCTAAGCCTGGGGTTGTCCAATCAGGAGCTTTTCTTAATTTTGTTTCAATTTCTCTGGTCGTTACTTCATCCCATTCCATATCCTGTTCATTTGAACTTCTTATTTTCTTTTACTTCTTCTTTCCATTCAGCATATTTGTTACGTTTCACAGGATCTTTATAGGTATTACTCCAAAATGTGCCTATTTCTTCTTTTTTGGTGGCATTTATATACCTTTTGCTTATTTTGTACTTTTCCTTTATATTTTTCTGTGTATCTTCTAAGTTTTTCTGCCGGTGCTGATATCTTTAGTTTATTATTTACAATAGTGTATGCTATATCCTGGTCTGTTCTGATACTGTGCATTACTTTTGTCATTTCCATCTTTATGAGTATTTTTGTTGATCTGTTCCCTCTTCTGTACTCTTCTAACAGTGACACTTCTTGCCTTAATTGCTTCATAGTTTTCTCTATTTGATACTTCCTTGATGACGTTTGATTTCTCCCCTTCCTTTCCCTTAGTACACTATGTTTTTGTAGTAAGACTTTATCTTTTATTAATTTAGCTGCACAATAATATATCCTATTTACTTCTGTTATATTGTATGCATTTCTATAAACAGACCTGATTACTGTGTTCATTTGATTTATCAAACTTCTAACATTTTGGGTCTTATTGGCTTTCTGTAGTCTATTTCTTTCATTGATCTTAATATGTCTATCCGTGTCTGTTAAATCAAGCAATTCTTCCCTTAGATAATTCTCACTAAACTAAGAGCACATTCCTTGTTCTTCATTTCTTGCAGGCATTCTACAGAAAGTTCCAGAACATCTTCCTGTACGATATTTGCTCCAGCTTCACCCTATGTCATCCGTTGCTCTTTTCATATGGAAACTCACTGGCCTATCATTCCATAACATTGGCTGCATCAGATTTGCCACAGTTTCCCATTCCTTCCCTTGCTGTGCAACTTCAACTGAACTTTTGTACTGGTTTCCTACTGAAGGCCCCAAAATATCTTTATATGGCAACTTATCAGATGCTTTCCGTTCCACTGGTTTCTCCTTAATTTGGCAATTCATTATTCTATTATTCTCTGATGTTATCAGAGTTATACTTTCTACACCAATTCCTTCCCTTCACAGGTAGTCCATAACCTCATTTTGTACTTCTTTAACTTCTCCATTACTAATTCCTCTTAAACTCTTCACACAGAGATTCTGGAATAAGCCAAAAATAATGGGATGCAAAAGGCCCAAACCAAGGACAGATTTTTAACTATTGTTCTAGCGAACACAGAAAGTTGCTAGAACAACATATTTTGCATTAATATGCATTTTCCAATGGATATTAACTCTGCATTTCAAATGTCTTTTCAAAATTTAATGACTTCAGTCCTCAATGATTTGCCAAAAACCCCCCAGAAATTCTATAAAACACAGAGCAAAAAAAAAAAAAAATGAGGGAAATATCAAAATACTCTGCAAAAATTCTGGACAGTTGAAGTACATGCTGCTAACCCCTGCCACGTGTCTGGTGTGATGACATCATCAAGTATTGATGTTACATGCACACTACCGTAACACAATGCATGTCCCCTCCTGGAAAACATCTGCCCACTTATTTCAACTTTGTTCTGCTGACCAGTAAATAAAAATGGATCTCTACAACTCAGACAGTTATTGTCTTTGAGATGTAATAAAGCTTGTATTTCAACCATCTATTGAGCTATGATTCCAGAAAGTAAAGAAGGCCAGCAAGCAAGCACAGGACTCCATAAGTTACAGTTGAGCATTGATAAAAAATCTTTTATTTAACTTTCCGTCTTTCAGTGTATTTTTATATCTGTTTAACCAGTTGTTAGCCGAGCTGGAATGCTAGTCTTCAGAATAATCTTCACCCTACCTCCTCCTTCCTGAAGAGCAGCACATGCTGCCTGCACTGGGACAATATAGAGCGCATTCTGCCATGCATGCATACATGCTTTAATTGTGTTAGCAGTGTTGCTAATGGAAGCACAGTAAATGAAATAGATTTCTACCAGGCTGGCTAAACCTGATATATATTTTTTCTTATCCCATATAACCTATTTATACCCTACTTGATATATATTGTCTCATATTGTCTGCATTTGTAGCCTGTCTCACCCATTTTTCTTCTGAGACTTAAAGTGAATTCATATCACTTCTCTTTTCTTCCAAAAACTACCAGTACTGTCATACATTACGTTTACTCTGCTTTATCCCAGGTTATACCTAAATACAACCTACCAATTTTTAACCCAAACTTACAAATATAGTAACAGGACTTACGAAGCTTGCACACCTTCTTTTCTAATTCTGTAAATGTTAGAGCTGAATACATAAAATCAAACCTACAATACAAGTAATCCACAATTCTGATTGCCTCTGACTGGCTAAGCTTTCTTAGGATCATAGGATCATAGGAGGTTACTAGGCTATCGACCGGGAGGTCATTTCAAGCCTAGCCATTTCATCCCCATGTAATACCATAGATACTCTAGTCAATATCCAGGAATGCATTTATTAATGACTGCCCATTTCCAGGAGGGTTGTGGGCACTATCCCTGGTAAGAATTTACAGTGCAGTATCCACTTGTCCAGGTTCTTTTGAACAGTGTCATAGAGGTGCTCTGTTTCACATAAATTGGCAGCCTATTCCAAAGACACGGCATGCACTGGGAGACAAATCTGTTCCTCCAGCACATCCTGTTCAAGTTGCAGGCCATATTTAGGTCCCTGGAATGGGTAGCTCTAGTCCCGTTTGATTTACAGATGTGCAGCAAATTCATTAGGTTTGGGTTGCAGGTTGCTCTGTAAGCCAGGCATTGGTCTCCCCTAAAATGTCTATACGATACTGAGTATAGTGACATGGACTTTAGTTGGCCTGTGTAAGGCATGTGCTGGAGTCCTTTGATCTTCTTAGTTAGAAACCTCTGAGGTCTCTCCAATTACTGCAAGTGCTTTGTACAGTACATGCCAAAAGGGGTGTTATACTGGATTATGGGCCTGATTAGTGACGAGTATAGAGGGGTTATAACCTCCTTTGCTCTAGAGGCAATACCTTTGCTAATCAAGTGTGTTACATAGAAAGTCTTCCTTATTACAGTAGATGCATGATGGCCAAAGTTAAGGTCGCAGTCTACTTGTGATCCCAGATCTTTTACAACTTTGTAGGTACACAAGGTATTGTTGTTAATTTGATAATGGGAAGGTACATTGTTTTTTCCAAAGGGAATGATGATGCATTTCTTTGCACTCAGTTTGAGACTAAGGCACCAGTTGTTGGTCCGCATAAGACCCTTCTGAAGTATACTGTAATAATTTGAGGATTCGATAAAGGCACCTAGTTTTCAGTCACCTGCAGTCTTGGTCAGCCACAGCCCCTTAGTTTTGTCCTGAACTTCTGAGAAGTATATACCAAACAGTAGGGGGGGGCCGGTCCTGACCCTTGTGGCACCCCACTGGTGACAGGTCTGCTGACTGATGTGGAGTCACTCACTTTGATAAAGTGTGACTGGTTTGTGAGCCATTTAGCAACCCATCTTACAACAAAGGGCTTTACATTAAGTTTGCTAAGTTTATCGGTAATGCCTGAGTGTGGGATTGTGTCAAAGGCCTTTGCCAAGTCGAGGAATGCTGTGAGCACAGATTTGCCCTTGTCAATGACCCAGGTCATGCCTTTGATGAAATCTACCAGGTTTAACAGGCAGGATCTGCCCCTTACAAAGCCGAATTGGTCGGATCCAGGGTTTGGAGGTCGCCTATATCTTTATTTATTATGTCCGTGATGATACGTTCCATGCCTTTACAGATGAAGCTGGTCAGACTTATGGGTCTATAATTCCCTTGGTCTGTTGCTAAGCCACCTTTGTGGAGGGGAATAACAGTTCATGTTCTCCATTTTGCAGGAACAAAGCCAGTGGTTAGGCTGTGGTTGAATAGGGTACTTAATAGTGTGTATTGATAAATTCTCTCCCTAGTGATGTAAAAATCAAAATCCATGTTCCTCATATTACTGTGCTTGCTCTCATAAAATTCCAATCCCAGTGAATATGTGAGTTATGCAACCTACAGTGGATTTATCAAGTGCTCCTCTCTGGTTCGCAGTTTAACTAAGTACATTTGCTTGATAACCATTTGAAATGTCAGGAGCTGTTACAGTGAGTTCCTAAATACAGAGACTGAATGGATGAAAGAACAAACTTAAAATATTAAGTTTGAGATACAATTTCTCGAAATATTCCCTTTTCCCTGAGGTATGGCAATCTCAGAGTTGGTATAAATTCAGGGGGTGTGGGTGTGAAGAGGCATTTGCCCCCCTGCCCCCACAAAAAGAAGTTTAAAGGAGAAGCATACGTTTTGAGATTGGCTCTTTTGTATTTACAAAAAATATTTATGTCTGAAGAACAGTTTTATTTGCAAATAGCTGGTGTAGCCATGGGTACTCCATGGGTACGTATGCTAACTTTGTAATTTACCAGTGGGAAAATTAATATATATTTAGTGCTAAAAATCCTTTGTGTCTTTTTATATAATCAGTTTGTGGATGACTGCTTTATAATTTGGAAGGGAAATGAACAAACTCTCAAAAGTTATGTTGATTATTTGAATAGGATGACAGAATTTTTGAAATTCAAATTAAATTAATCTGATAAGGAGATTACATTTTTGGATATACATATTCAGAACCATTCAGGAATTTTGAATACTAGTGCACATAAAAAACAAGTACATGCTAATAGATATACTCATCGTACCAGCATGGACACCCCATATGTTTTCAGAGGGATTGTAAAGGGGCAGTTCACTAGGATTAGTAGGCTTAAAACTGATGACACTGTGTAGACAACAAATGGGGGAGATGCTTGCTGAGTTTTGTGAAAGGGGTTATAGCACTGAGATGTTGAATAATACTAATGATCAGGTTTTTAATGAAAGGAATGAAACAACTGCACCGTTTTTAGTGAAACAAGAAATATTCCATTATGAATGGAAGATAATATAGTAGTTAATAAAGATACAATTAGATATGTAACTACTTTCAATAGGAGGGCAAGGTGTGTCAAACAGGTGATACAGAAAAACTGGAAGGTTTTAATGATTATGTCTGAACTGAGGTCTTTGGTAGACACTCAACCTAATTTTGCATATAGGACAAAGAAAAATTTAAAGAGAATGTTGTGCTATAAAGACTGTAAGATGTCAAAGCAGTTGGTAACAAGCAGGGTACCTTCCCATGTGGCAATTGCAGTTGTTGTAAGGACATTGTAAGGACATTATCACATGTAATTCATTTATTCATCCAGTGACGGGGAAGGAATTTATATTTTACTGTTGTGCAACTTGTAATACCCCCTGTGTTGTTTATCTTGCTACGTGCTTAAAAAGTTATTTTTATATTGGCAAGTGCGGTCGAAAGTCTAAGGAATGTATTACTGAGCATAAGTCAGACATTAGAAGGAATGTAATGACAAGTGCTTTGGCAAAACATGTTATAGATAATGATAGTACACATTTTTAAATTTAGAGTTATTAATGTTGCATATAAAATGTTACAGGAGGTGATATTAATAATATCCTGGAGAATGAAGAATATGTTTGGATTTTGAGACTTAATGCTGATAGCCCTCCAGGTTTAAATAATGCAGTTAGTTTAAAACCTGTTTTACTTAAAGGGCAAATGCAATTACAATAGTTATTTGCTTGCTTTTATTGTGATTGGCTGGCTCAGTCATGTGTTTTCAATTACTTGTCTTATATAAATTGAGTGTGTTTTAACATATGATTGTGAAGCACTGAGGAAAGGGATAACCCAAAAGCTTTGCTTGTTTGTTTGCTTTTTATTAAACATTTGGAGTGTTTTTGTGTTTCTGTTTCTTTCTGTTTTGGATACATCTCGTTGGAATCCAGTATACTACAGTGTGTTGTTTCATATACATCTTCAGAAATCTTCCTAGAATTCAGTGTGTTCTTCATTTCTCCTCTGTGCCACGGTGGTGCAGCAGTTAGCATTGTCGCCTCACAGCAAGAGGTTCTCCCATTAGATTCTCGGCTGGTGTGCCTTCTGTGTGGAGTCTGCATGTCCTCCCCGCGGTCGAGTGACGCTAAAGACATGCAGGTAGGTGTGAGCATGAATGGGCATGCCTTTGTTGAAGGTTGGGTGTTGGGCTGGCAACTCGGCATCGTAAAAATCCACTGCCAATCATGAGTGTACCAGAGTTCCGCTGTGGCGACCCCTAACCGGGAAAAGACGAAAGACTTCATTTCTCCTCTGTTTTCTTGACTTTTCTTAAGACTTTCTGTTCTCCTGCTCAAAGAAAACCGCCAAGGTAGGAATTGAAAATATTGAGCTGATTTATTCCTGGCCTTTTCAATACCTCCCCAGCCAGCTTGCCCCTCCCAAACCCTTCTGAAATTTTGTGACCCTACCTGGCCATTCTTGGCCAGGGTACCTACATCTGACATTACCTGGCTCAGACAAATGGTGGCTTGCTGTGACCTGGCTAGCCAGCCGTTGTTACATTTCAATGTAAACTAACTAGCTTGTAAATCTTCTTCTGCCACCAGCAAGAACCAGTAAACTAATTATAGTAGAAATAAACTCACTAATTCAGTACTGAAATCAGTACAAGCAGTATCAGTACACTCAGTATTAATCATCTTTATCAAAGGTCCTTTAGCCTGGTGAGTAGCTTAAGGGGAGAGACTTTGCAAAATGATATGTATGTGCTTATTGCCAACAGCCAATAAACTGGGAAGAGGGAGGGAATTTTGTTGTCAAATTATCATAAAGACCTCAAACAAAAATTGGCACTAAATGCAGAATCTCCACAAGTAACCAAACCAGCCACACATGAAGCAGATCCACTAGGACTCATCACAACAATGTTTCATGTCTGTTGTACAAAAAGGTTGTATTGATGCCATGATAAAATCATATTTGAAGTAGTTTGTTAACAATGTTTATTTCCTGTATTTCTTAAGCACTGCAGTTCAGTCACACAGTTTCATTGCAATGATGGTAATAATTTTTCTGTATTAATAGCTTCTTAAAGGTTAATGCTTAGTCATTTGTAGAAGTCAACTTGCATTGCCAAATTAGGAATAAGATGCAAAAGCATGTAAACTGCTATTGGTAATGTTTTTGGTGATTTCCAGAACCTTTTTCCACTTCAGCAATGGTGGCATACACCAAGGCACCACACTCAGCCTGGGACGGTGGCGAGAGCTGTGAGGAAATTATTTGAACTGCATAATACTGAATATGATTGGATTTATACAAACTGAATAACATACCGAATTAACAATGAAGGCATCATTGCCATAGTATAGAACCAATGCTAATTATAGAGTAACATACACAGAGATGAAAATTAATATGAATGATTCATTCCACCTTAGTCTAGTTACATTGAAGTAACTTGCAAGATTAGCAACACTTGCAGGAATGTGGCCTTCCTGAAATTGACCATGTGATGAGGTTGCCAGGGTAGCACACTTTTCAGAAGCAGATCAATAGATCAATTGGCATTCCTCCCTCACCATCACAGACACAGTGGTGCCTTAGAATGTATCAGCTTAGGAATGTTTAGTACCAGCTGTAAGAATTTACTTGAAGGTGAAAACTATAGACTTCTTGAAGCAAAGGTATAAACCTCAATAGCTTTTCCAGGATGGATACCTTTCCAGCTTTGCAAGAAGCACTTCCCCAAGGTTACACAGTAACATGCTGCAAATCTTCAAACACAGACAGTGGACTACTCAGAAAATAAACATGAAAGGGGTGCGAGTGTTGAGATCAAATAACATTTATTAAAAAAAACATAAAAGTTGTTAATTGTTAGTAGCCATGATGCATAGACAAAAGGGATGAGTAAGCAGTTTTATTTATCTCCTGTTTTCCTCTTATATCTCCACAGCCCCAAAGGAGATCGCATATAACTGGAACAGCACTAGTAGAGGGTGGTCAGGCAGGTTCAGTGCACTCAGAAGTATGGGAAATACTGAACAATATAACTAGTATATAGGTATATGCCCTTTAAAAACATTGTATCATTCATTAATGTAGTACCACAGTTCATTTTAATGGATTATAGCAGTCAGATCATCAGTCTATACTCAGTATGTAAAAACAGAGTTATTAATGTAAATGTATTATACTGAACCAATGAAATGGAAGGAGTTGTATTGTATCGAAAATCTCTTGTTTAGTAATGAAAACATTACCTGCCACTTATCAATATTTACTGCAGCAGTACCTCATTGCAGATTATTTCTCACGCCTCATAGTAAAGCAGTGATAATTTATATTACACAAGAAGCAGTAATGTCATTTAAGACATAATTGTCAGAATGCAGTCATTCCATTATTACAAGCAAAATATGTAGCATTGCATAATAGCAATTTCTGAAGAAATAAATAAGGGGTAATCTTTGTATCATTAAATAAAATGCAATTGCTTCAGAAAATGTATAGTCCATTTCATGTGTGTGTGTGTGTGTGTGTGTGTGTGTGTGTGTGTGTGTGTGTGTGTGTGTGTGTGTGTGTGTGTGTGTGTGTGTGTGTGTGTGTGTGTGTTTGTGTGTTTTGGTGTTTGTTATTTAATTTATTAATTTATTTATGTTCTTGTTTTCTATATGTCCAGAAATGCTGGGAGGAGCTTAGCTGCAGGCAGGGTTGCCAGATTTCTGACTGGCCGGGTAGAGACAAAGTGAGGACCAAAAAAAAAGGTCTTCAACACTAAGTGAGGACCAAAAAAAAAAAAGGTCTTCAACGCTTAAAACAGGGGCTACTTCTGTTTAATATGGAACATCTTGCAGTTCTGCATTAAACAGAAGTAGCTCCGTGTTTACCAATTTTTGATTGGCCCGTATGCCGGTATTTAAACCAGCAGTGCGGGACTCGGGATCAGGCTGCTGATCCCGGGACAATCCCATTCAAATATGGACGTCTGGCAATCCTGGCTGCAGGCCTCCCTGGTGAAGGGATGCTTACCACCTGGGGACATCTTCACAGGGTGGGGGCAGTGGCTTCATCACTGTGCACTCCCTTAGTATGAGCCAGCCTTGTAAAGCATGAACACCATGAGCTTCAGGGTCTGGTTGAGGTAGCGGTTAACAGGGCTGCAGAGAGGCACCTACATCCAATACAATCTCTCCTCCAGCAGGTAAAAGACTCACTGACCCAGTCTGCTCCATCCAAGGAGGCACCAGAGGCCTACACCCACACCTTCCTGGTTCCTCCTCCCATGTCCAAAGCAGAGGAGGAATAATTGAGGTCCCCAGAGTGGGTGGTAGGGGCATCGCAGGTCTCCTCCCCTCCTTTTTGTATCAGTCTGCTATCTGTATATCTTGTCACCCCCCATCAGCTCACCATAGTGGTTCTGTCTGTCTCATCTGTCATATATGTTTCTGTGTGCCTTACTCTTCCCATGCATCTCTCCTGTGTGTTCTATCCTTACTCCTTCCCCAACTTTCATCTTTAAAAAAATTGGAAAATTTGTCATAAAACTGGTGTTCTTCATCACTCATGTCCTGTGTTCTTTCTATGTGTCCCTTGTCTTTTATAGCCCCTATTTCCAGCTTTCCCCTCTTCCCCTATTCCAACTTTATAAAAGCCCAGAGTGTCCATATAAAGACACCCTTTACAGCAAATAGAAGAAATCTTCAAACAGTTTTGGTAAGCTGAGATCAAGCAGAGCTCAGCTTGTTTTAGAGCAGATTCGTGTTGAAGTTCTCAAGAGATCTTGGTCTCATATTTACAGCCTCCTGCTAAAAATGTCCAATACCATTTGTGACTTTATGTACAAATGAATTTTTCCACATATAACTACTCTTGTTTCTACTCATTTTATGTTACCCCAGATGTGCAAAACTGCCATGGACATTTCATAGCCGGGCTGAGAAGTTCTGAAACAAGCACCATTTGTTTGTGCTTTGCTTACTTATATACAGGAACAGTGGCAGTATTCACTAATTACCATTATGCTGATATGAAGCATGGGACTATGAATACCACCCTCAGCCTTACTTTACTTTCTTGAAATAAATAAGTTGCCCAGGGTTGATGTGCAAAGATGGCAATACAGCAGTTCTGCTGGGAGGACAAATATTAGTGAGACTACATGAATCACATCTCAAAAAAATTGAAGTGCAGAGAAAAATTAACAGATGTAATGTACTGGCCAGGAAGGTCAAGTCGGATAAAAAACTACTGCTAAGTTGTGTCATATGCAATACATGATATAACAGCATAGCAAAGAAGGAGATGTTAATCTACCCATTGCTAGAGTGTGTCACTGATTCACTGAATTCCAGAGAAGCCATGTATCTCATATGTGGAGATTATTATCCTAAATTCCCTCAAGCTAAATGCTAGATGCTACAAGTGCAAGTGTGATTAATGTTTTAGTCCATATTCCTTGGGAAAGGACTACTCGTGATACTTCTAGTTTCTCTTATATTTGCCTGGTACAAAGGGCTGTGTTCATTCTATAAAATTTTCCATCTCCATAAATAACACGGGATATTGGTTCAGCTGTTTTACAGACTTATTCACCTTCAGGTGGGCCTTTGGTTAAGGCATCAAAGCTGTATCATTTTCTCATTAGCAATTTATGCTCATCCATGCATTTTAGACTAGAAGAATGGGATAAGCAAAATTCCTTGCAGCATTCACCCAGAATATGTCAGTTTTTTCTGAAAGTATTTAAAAAAGCTAAGGGAGATACCTCCGGATGGCAGACTTTCCCATGGCTTTCATATTCTTACTTTACCACCAAACGTAATTATGTCTCTGCTGATTATTTTACAGTATTTCTTTCCTCTGTATTGAGTTTTCAGGAATTCATAATATAGGTAAAGTAGGTAACATGTTTTTCAACCATCTTTTCATTAACCATTGAGATGGTCAGAAACTAAGTTCCTGCAATGAAGAGTATTCCTATAGTCCCAAACTAAAAACAGCAATCTTCATAGAGCTCCTGCTGCATTTTTTTTCAAATTCTTTTCATTGTTTCTTTAGTTCTCTCCACCGCTTCTCCATTGGACTGAGGACAGAATAGAATGGATAGCGACATGTACAAGTTGTTCCACCTATTATGTAGGGAAGACCATCAGAAAACTTAGGAAATGGATATTGGAACACATAAGAGACACCAACAATAAAAAAAACCAGTGAGTTCATTATATACACACAGCCAGAAATGTAATCACTTTAAGAGATTTATGTTTTTTGTGATTGATAGAATTCCAAACAACATCAAAGGGGGTGATGATAAAAATTTATTGGAAGCCAAAGAATGTCTATGGCAATTGAGATTGGATGCCACCAATCCACCAGGTATTAATGACCACATTTCCATTTCAAGCATATTAAAACATAAATCTTACTGTATATGATTAATTTGATAGCAGATAAGTCTCTGGTACATCTGCTAAGTTGTGTTTTTCGTTGATATTTGTATATCTATATATGTTTAATGTTTTATAGGGTTTTATTAACACATATTTTTTGTTCAATAATTATTAGTTTATTCAAGTTATATTTATGGTCAAACAATATTATTATATTATATTATATTATATATTATATATTTTATTTTATATTATCACATAAAGTATGGTCAAGTCATTGTTAATGTATATAGATCAACAAGTCTAGCTACAATATTTTAGATTATTTTATTTCATTTTATTCTATTCTATTGTATTTTAACTAAGAATAAGTGAAGTCCAACTAATTCATTTAACTACACTAATTAATTGTAGTCATTCATTGGTTATAGCATTAGGGCATTGTGTTTCTTACTGTGTATATTAGGAAGTTGCATTTTATGACAATTGTACTCTGAAGATGCCCACTATGGTTATGGGTGAAAGCGCTTAGTACACTTTATGTATTTTTTATTTTCTATTAGTTTATTTTTTATTAGGTTGAATAAACGGGACCCTGCTTGGCACTGTGCTGCCTTCATTTGTGTTAACAGTTACTGTTTTTTGGTGTTATTTTCTACAGAATAGAATGGATGCTATATTACTGCATTCTCACTCATGTACAAGTATTCTGAATTCCTGATTTTGTACTGTACATCATTGTCTGACATGGCAACATCAGTATCTCTTGTCTTAGGACTCTAAACATTAATACATAAAATTTTGGTATGTCAAAGAATTTAAATAATGATCCACAAAGGACCGATAACCAATGGTTGAGTTGTGGTTTGAGTGAAGGATGTAAGATATCCACAGCCCAAAATGGAAAATACAAGATGACCACAGCTATGACAATATCACACAGTCTGAGATCATTTGTGCAAAAAGAATTATGGGACACTGTGAATGGAGAACTGTAAGATGGAAAAATGTTTAGTGTATACATAATATTTTCTCTTTTTAGAATCCATCTAGTATCAAGATGGATCCTGACAAGCTGGGCCTGTCTTTAGTTTTCTTTTTACCGCCAACAAGAATATTGTCAAAGTAGTAAATTCCAATGGAGAAGATCAGAACTTATGTCTAATATGGAAAGGCACAGATAAGGGGTCTGCAGATTCTTAGTAAGCAGAATAATACAAAGATGCTGAGTTTTTAATTGGTCAGTGGTTATAGTTTAATAGACACAAAATATTATGCCTAGAAGCATTTACAATATAAAAGAATAAAGTTTCTTGTGTTCGAGGGAGAAGACCTTGATTGCTTACTCAGCCATGTACACATGTTCTTCACACTAAAAAAGGAGATTATTCTACTTTGCTGAACTGTGTTACATGAAGTTATTTGTGAACTTAAGTATAAAATATAGCATATTGTACAAAGAGACAAATGCCCTGACCAGCAGATAGCAGAAGTGGAAGATAGTATGTAGCTCATCCACTGGATATGAATAAGCCTGCATGTGGCTTTCACACATGCAGGTGGCAAAAGGAAGGTTAAGTTCCATGAGTAGCCACAGAGTCATCTGTAGAAAAACAGGACTCTTTCTCAGTCCAGCACACATAACTCCAATAACTGTGGCCCACTTAGATGGTGGTGGGTTTCCAATAAACAGTTGGATTAAGCTGTGGATAATGGATTTGGTGGATGGCCATGAGACAGGTTCAATGCTGAAAATGTGAAGCTGTTCAATAGCATGCAACAGGAAAGGGGGAGTCTGTCGTCAAGCATAATGCAACAAGCATCTTGCATTCAGCACTGTACAACTGTAATTTCTATGGCAGGAGGGCTTGGTAGTAACACTTTGCTTGCAACAATGTTGAGAGGGAAATATCCTGCTGTAAAATTTCATTTGTGTCATCCCTCCTAATATACAATATGCTGCTGCCACTGTTTGATTTTGACTGGAATGTAATGGATGTATGTTATTCAATGAATAAATGATCACAGATATTATTTGCTATGCATGCTTATGGAACAGAATTAATATAACCAGCCTAGGTGTTGCAGCTCCGGACATTACATCCGTAACTCACAACAGGATGCCCTAAATCTATGCTGCAATGCTGAAGGTTATCCCCCCTGGTCCGAGATTGTTGAGTGTGTGAGTGGGTGTGCCAAGATCATCCTGATGGTGGGGGGAGGGGGCTAGGAGTTTGGTGGGGGGGTTGGGGGTTGGGGGGGGCGGGTCAGATATCACTAAATCTTGAGTCTGGGGATCCTGGAAAACATTAATAAATATCCTAAACATAGAAAGTTGTTTTTCATTGCAGAAGTTAATAAGAACCCTATGTTAACACTGCTAACCATCAAAAGTAAAAACTCACCAGTTTATAAATTAAATTTGAAATATATAACATGTAAGGAACAGTGCTTATAAACTAAGGCATGCAAAAAAATACATAAATAAAAAGCGAACAAACCAAGTCTTTTTCTACCAGTTGTGCCCTTTGAGTCTGGAATGTTCAAGTAAGATACAGAGTAATCTAATCAGTTAACAAAAGCTGTAATCCAACCAGGTGACAATACCTTGCCAGCCAGCAAAGCTTTGCTGTAGGTAGATTGTTAGCAATATAGGTGGCGGTCCAGTTTTCATAAGATGAGGATGCAATTTATTGAAAGGGAAGTATTGCGTCATGGGTGTTTGTTGGCCTGGCATCTAATTTGCCGCTCAGGCTCCTTTTTTCTCTACATTATCTTTAGTGTTGCCTTGGTAAGGACCTTCAGTCATCTGCTTGAGGATAAAAAAAGGAGAACTTGTCATGGTTGGGTTTTTCTTTTGCATGATTTGTTAGTGCACCGGTGGCTGAGTCTTGTCTGAGGTCTATAGAATGCCTGGCTATCTTTGTTTTCAGTTTATTGATTGTTTTGCCTCATAGAATGCCTGGCACTGGGTGCAGTAGACCACCTTTCATGTGTTGCAGTCTCCATAAGTCTTGCTTCTGTTGAGTTTTTTGATATTTATGCAATAGAAGTTGTCTTTCCTGCTCTTATATTGTCAGTAATTACAATTAGGTGGCCCATGCGGGAAGGTCCCTCATGGTAACTCTGAAGGGGGTAGGTAGAATTTGCTCTCCAAAAAGTCATGAATGTTCCTGTTCCTCATAAGGCTGAAGCTGGGTTTTGGTGGAAGAATATTGTTGAGTGTGTTATTATCCTTGAGGATGACCCAGTTTTTGTTGATGGCTGTCTTAAGAACTTGGAAGTCTGCTGTGTATGTCATAACCATTCTGATATTTCATTGGCTCTTGTCATTGTCATTAATCCTAACATGTCTGTGTAGACCTGGGCTATGACAGCTGTCACTGGTGGGGAAATCCAGGTATTTTTAGTTTTGTTGAAAATGATGGGATCCAAAATTCCTTTTATTGGTCTTTTTCTGTCACCTCTGGCTATGAAGTCCTTTTTTAGGTCTATGATGTTCCTGGTGAAGTCTGTAAGTTCTTTTGAGACCCATGCTATCCTTAAATATTGGGCCTTGATAATGTTCATTTTGGGATTAAAGGTAATCATGCTGTTGTGATGCAGGAGTAGGTTTACTTTGGTGGGCTTGTGATATAGATTATTGGTAAGTTTGTCTTGGGAGGATGATTTGCTGATTTATACGTCTAAGATATTTATTGTATTTCTACTGAACTTGGTGATAAATTTGAGGTGTAAAGTGAATTTGTCAATATCATGTAGGAAAACCTCAAGCTGGGGTTTGTTACCATTCTATATGATAAAAATGTCATCTATGAATCTTAGCTAGCAGTTCAACCATTTGTAGTGGGGGAGTTGTAAATGAAATCCTTCTCCCACTTCTCTAGTGTGGTGTTGGCCAAGCTATGGGCATTGGCCGCACCCATGGCTATTCTGTTTGTCTGAAGTATCTATCACCAAATTTGAAATAGTTGTTTTCCAAAAATAGCCATAGTAGTCTACTGAGGATCTCAGTCTCTTTGGAAGTGCATTCCAGCTGTTGTGGTAAGCTTCAATTATGGCTTATTATATAGTAGTCATTGGGCAAAACTATGTAGAGTGCTTCCGCAATGATTGTGACCAAGATCTCATCCCCTTTCAATGGAATATCCTTGATTTTTGTGAGAAAGAACAAAGCGTTGAGAATAAAGATTTTTTCAGCCAGTGGCTTTCTCTGCACCTTGAGGTAAATGGATATCAGTTCTGTAATACTTCCCCCGCTCAAGATGACTGGTCTATACAGGAGGTTTGGAATATTTTTATGGGGATTCAGGATGCCAAAGAAGCAGGGGAGTCTTGGGTGCTTGGCATTCAAAATTTCAAAAAGGGTATTGCTCAGTCCTTCATCACTGAGAATTGTACATTCTGTGATATTGTTGTAAGGTGTTCTTATGGTGCCAGTGCTTCATTCCTTGTAAAACCTATTACTCATAAGCATGGTGGAAATCTTCTCATTGTAAGAGGTGGTGTCTGTGATGAAGATGCCTCCACCCTTGTCAGCTTTCATAATCCTTATTGTTGATATATTTGGTTAATAATATTTGTAATGGACTTTAGCTGGTACATTGTGTATATCTTGCATACCAACTAGTCTAGTGTCATAAAATTGGTTTATAACCTAAGGAGCATTTAACTTGTCCCCAATCCACTCCTTTGGGCCATCCCAGGCAGTGGATACACTCAGGGGGGGTGTGGCTAACACCCACAAAGTGACCACCTTTTCCGTGATAAATAAGTACATATTTATGAACTTTTTTCAGAAAGCACTAATCAGCTGAAACTTAATTAGCTAATATAGGACTGAACTGCACTGAACCATTTCCAGTCTCTTTTTGCATTGCTTTGATTAACATAATTAACTTAATGGGACTCTGATCAGAAAATTGGCACCCTTTAACCTCATGATTAGGAACTATCGGCTCAGCACCCTTGAGAACTCAGAGGTGACAACCTGACTCTCAAAGAAGGGATTACAGACCTGCTTCTGATGCAGATTATTTCCCAGATGATATGACGTGGATGCTCCTATGGTACAAGCAGGTAACCATAGGAATTTCTACCTTAGGGTTTGGTTTTTACCACCATCCCCCATTGCCCACAAGCAGGGAGGTTGCCAACAAGCACATCATGGAATATCCAACTGGGAAGACATGGACTATCAGCTCACTCAGTTGGTATGAATATCTGGTAAAAACCTGCAAAGTGCTATTTACCTATTCTGAAATGAACCCTTGACAATAGAAAATGTAAATTGATAGTGTAAGGCACTTTCCATCAAGTTAATGGATACAAACACCCTCTTTCTAAATCTGCCTTCATCAACGTGAATTCTTTGCCAGTTTATACAATTTACATTTTAGGGTACTGTGTCTGTTTGTGTCTTTTGGCTTTTCCCGGCTAGGGGTCGCCACAGAGGGAACTCCAGTCCACTAGTGAGGGAGCAAAAAAATAACAGCTGACTTCATGTTAAAGTTTGGCATTGCTGGTTGCTGGTGTAAAGTTGTGGAGGAATTCTAAGACTGATTTACCATCCAAAGTTTAGCTATCTCAGCTTATAATACATTTTTATAGTATCATCCAAACATAAAATTCATTAATTGAATTAAGTATTCCCCGAAAGTAAAGTTTTTTTTTTGGGGGGGGGAGAAACTAGATGATACACCATGTTGAAGATCTGACTCAATATAAGTAATCTGAGCTGATTCAGCATGCTTAAGTAAAATTCTTCTTCAGATGAGGGTACAGGACAAGTTAGTTGCAGCAACAATGTCTGTAAAAATGCTGCAATAACATTGAATTATAAGCCTTGCAATACTTTGAGATATGATGGAGAACAGTTGGTGCTTTGCCTTTGTCAACTATTTTCTCAAACATTCTTTGGCAAAGCCGAGCTATTCTAATATGAGTGTCTGGACCCATATCTGTGCCTGTGCTGAACCATACACAGTTATAAGCCCAACAGGGAACAGAATGGAAGGATGCTCAGGAACCATTTTTTTCTAGATATGTTTGCCTCTGTACCTGCCCGTCCCCAAGTCCCCTTTTATTGTTCCTCAGCTCATTCTTTTCCCACATATTTGATATTCTCAGTACAGGGAGCAAGTTACTGCATTATCTGCACATTGTTTCATCTAGAGACTGTACTATGCACAACATTAAATATTGCTGTTACACCGAAGGTTTTATTTAAGAACTGTTTATTTTCCAGACCTTCTTATTCATTAAACTATTGTATATTTGTCTTACTCATTTTTGTTATATTCTGGGGAAGAAAACAGTCAATGGGAAGTGATTGAACTCTTGACTGATTTTTTTTTTTGCTTCCTTGTTTGTTGATATTACTGTGAACTGCCACCCATTTCTGCTACTGAGAAGAAGAGCAACTTGTTTTGTTGCTTTCTATTGAAGCCATACAATATATTGAATTTACCCTTCTAACCGGGAGTGATTTTAATGTTACCCTTCATATTGTTAGAGACAGAATTCTCCTCAGTGCTGAGAAGCATGTTATGTTGCAAGATTTTATTAATCACTGTACACAGGCCATGGGATTAGTGGATGTGTGGAGATCTCTGCACTCAGAAGAAGATTGGGTTGATTTGAAAGATTCCTCAAAGTATTTCACGTTGAGATTTTAGCAACCACTTTCAGTTGAGTCCTGCATTCTTCCAGAGAGGCTAAATGAGACATTTATTAAGTTATAGAGGCTAGACTCTCTTGTACTTCAAGACAACTAATGTATTACATTAATTCGTAATGGTCCATTTCTAGATCATAACACCTTAGGTTCCTTCCAAATAAGGGTCTGGTGGGACTCACTACAGCTAAAGGCACTTTGTTCCACAGTCACAGCTCAGTATATGTCAAAGACTGATCATCAGCTCAACAAGCTAATGAACCAGGTAGTACAGATGCTCATAAAATATAGACAAACCAGATTTTGCATACCAGAAGTATTGCAGGAATATAGTCTACTACATAAGAAGCCATGTATAATGCAACAAAAGAAAGTCTGATTATATTTACATTGTGTGAAAACCTGCATTCTGGCTCTAGGCAATACTCTATCAAGGTTGCTTGTTAGCAAGCCAAACAGAGACACACACATTGCTCTATTTCTAAATTGGAAGATAGGCCTACTTGCAAAATGTTTTTTGATAATAATGATATCATCACACTTTTTGCAAAGTACTGATAGACTTTATATAGGAAAGTTCCTGTGGAGTGCAATAATTTAGAAACACTTGCTAAGGAATTTGCCAGGGAAGCCAGGATGCCCATGGTCACCACCTAACAGACAGAACATTGGAAGTAGCAGTGATATTTTGAGGTAGTGCCATCTGTGCCAGGGAGAGTAGGGCAGTATATGTGTACATATGCCAGCATCCGCTAGCTTGAGTTTTGTAAATAATTTTATGTTATTTGACTATCAAGCTGATTTGTACAGAAGTTTGAGTGACTCTATAGTCAGGCACACTGACGTCCCACTCACTATGCTGGACAAGCAGAAGGTTACTGTTAGCTGCCTGTCGGGAGCCAGAATCCACCACATAACACAAGCACTCAGGTCACTCCAGAACAAGTACAAATATGACTCTGTCATTGTTCATGTTGGTGTGAATGACCTGAGACGTACCTCCCTGGACTACATGAAAAGAGACATGGAAGAGCTTTCTGATCATGTAGCCCAGGCTGATATGACCCTGACGCTGAGTAGCATCCTGCCCTCACCAAGAATGATACCTCATATAAAGAAATAATGATCAATTTCAACAATTGGCTAAGCTTCTGGTGTCATTCAAAGAGGATCCAGTGTCTGTCAGCCTGGGACGACACGCTCAACAAGCCTCGTTGCTTTGCAAGAGACGGTTTGCACCTGTCACCACTAGGCTTTAGAATACTGGCCAAGGCTCTTGCTGCCCCCCATAGTGCCTTTTTTAGGCAAGGCTCAAAAGTCAAACCCACCTCCATAAACAGCACAATTAACAAAATACCGAGGGTTATGCTACTCAACACCAGGAGTTTAAATCTCAAAATTCATGCACTCAAATCACTCCTCAGTATGGAGAAAGTCGATATCTGTGCAGTAATTGAAACCTGGTTCAAGGCTCCAGAGAGCACCCCAGCACTACTGGGCTACAACTCATACCACACGTTTCAGCCACAGAACACGAACCGAAACACAAAAGGAGGGGGTGTATCCATATTCATCAATGATACCTACACCTCCAGGTTAGTGGTGCAGCATGATACCTCTGAGATCATCCATGTGCAACTAACATCGGGCAAATCTGCAATGCAAATTGTGGCCTGCTACAGATCACCCTCCATGACCCAGGACCACCACTCCACCTTTCTGGAGACACTGGAAAACATGAAGGTCCTACCAATCACCCTGATATTGGGCGATTTCAATTACCCTACCATTCACTGAGAAAACTACTCGAGTACAAATTCCCAGGCCCAGCGCTTCCTGGAATTCATCAACTCAAATGCCCGGAATCAGCTGGTAAACTCCCCTACCAGAGGTGAAAACATATTGGACCTGGTCATCACCAAAATGGGCGACAGGTGTTCCACACCGGAGGTCAATCCGTCACTGGTTAGATCAGACCATAAACTAATCACTCTGGATGTCCACACCCCACCACCACCCCCAACTAAGGAAAACACAGTAAAAAACTTTTCCAAAGCAAACTTCACCTTACTTAAGACAGAGGTGGTAAATTTCACAGCCCCCATGCTAAAGGATAACGCTGCCTAAGATGCAGAAAGCTTTACAAATGCACTCTATGAGCACCAACAAGGATGTATGGATCGTGCCATCCCTAGCAAAACCAAGACTCACTCCTCTAACAGAAGGAAACCAGTTTGGTGGACCCCTGCAATAAATAGGCTATAGAACAGAAGGAGGAAACTAGTTCAGAAAAAAAGCAAATCCCAAAAAGGAAAGACATCCCTGATCAGTATCAGTAAGAAACTGAGGTCCCTCATGAAATCATCCAAGGCTAACTTCGAAAGAAAAATAGCCAAGGATTCAAAAGATAACCACAAAGCCTTCTTTAGCTATGTTAAGAATCTAAGTGGCAACTTGCAGATATGCACTGAACTAGTGCAAAATAGCACAAAATATACTGAACCTACTGATATTGCCAACATCCTGGCAGATAGATTCAGTGCAAACTTCACCCCCTCTCACCTCCAAAAGGGCCCACAACAATACTAGAAAAGTCTAGTGTCCCAAAAATCACAGACGCACAGGTGAAAACAGCCCTTTCAAAAGCCAAAAACACAGTGTCAATTCAACCAGATGGTGTCCTAGGCTGGGTCTTGCACAAACTACAGAACGAACTAACCCCCCCACCTAAACATGCTGTTCAACCTCAGCCTCTCCACAGGCTACATGCCCATAGAATGGCACACAGCAACGGTTATTCCTCTCCACAAAGGAGGGGCCACAACTGACCCTGGTAACTATCGCCCCATAAGCCTGACTAGCCTGGTCTGTAAGGCCATGGAGCGCATCATCATGGAACTCATTAACAAAGACATTGGGAACCTCCAAACACTTGACCCAACCCAGTTCAGCTTTGTTAAGGGCAGATCATGTCTACTAAACATGGTGGACTTCTTTGAGACAGTCACCAAGGCTATAGATGAGGGAAAGGTGGTTCACACAGCCTACCTTGACCTCGCCAAGGATTTTGACACCATTCCCCACTCGGGTATTACAGAAAAACTCACCAGCCTGAACATAAACCCCTGCATCATGAGATGAGTTGTCAACTGGCTTACAGACAGAACTCACACGGTAAGAATAGTGGGCTCCAGGTCCGACTCTAAACCAGTCACAAGTGATGTCCCGCAATGTTTGGTCCTGGGACCCCTACTGTTTGGCATATACTTCTCAGAAGTACAAGAAAACACAAGAGGACTATGGCTAACCAAGTTCCCCAATGACTGCAAACTGGTAGCCATAATTGACTCTCCGGCTGACAAGGACATCCTCCAAAAGGGCCTTACTGAGACGGACACCTGGTGTCAAAGTCATGGCCTCAAGCTAAATGCCAAGAAATACATAGTCATCCCATTTGGGAAAAACAAAACACCCACAAATTACCACATAGGTGGCAGCCCTCTTAATACAGAAGAGGTAATAAGAGATCTGGGGACCCTGGTAGATAGTAATCTCTCCTTTGACAATCATATTACCAAAGTAGTTAGGAAATACTTCTATGTGGCCCATCTAATTACTAAAGGGTTCACATCTAGAAATGAAGAGGTTATAGTACCCCTCTACTTGACACTCATTAGACTCATCCCTCACAAGACACTTCCAACAGCTGGAAAGACCACAAAAGTACCTCACCAAGAGGATTACTGGTCTCAAACATATGTCCTATGCAGCCCGAATGAAAAAACTCCAGCTGTACTCAGTGGCATATCGCTTACTCAGAGGTGATCTCTGCCTGACTTACAAAGCCATGTCCAACTCAGAACTGATGGACATGCTCCACTTAAAGAAATCCAAGTCACTGTGAGCCACGCGCTCTAGTGAGCTAAACCTCGCCACAACAATAAATAGAACATGCTGGAGGGATAGATTCCTGTCACAGACTCCCCATGCTTTGGAACAAAATTCCAAATTACATCAGGCAGAGCCCCTCACTAACACTCTTCAAGAGAAACCTTGACGAGTGGATGGGTAACAGAAAATACACCCCTGGGATCTCTTCATTGGCTCTGCTTGACAGAGGATCAGTTAATTAATCAATGGAGTGGTGAAAGCCGACACACTCTGGCTAGGCTTATAAATGCACTCGGGCAGATAGCCTAGTACCTACCTATGAACCTATGAACCTAAAAATATATTTGTAAAGTTACTTGTGTTAAAAATGCATCAACAGTAGGTCCTGCTGGACAGAAAGAATATATGCATGTATATTAGGTTGCATTATTGTAACTGATCAAACGTGTATGTTTATCACAGAATCCTGGAAGGGTGGAAAGTTTAAAATTGTGCTACAGGTTTCAGATGCTGCCACATATCTTAGCAAAGCTCTCTGTGTTTAATATACCAGAGCCAGGTGACTAGAGGTGATGTTATCCTCTAACCAGCATCTGGTTTCTTTGGAACTCTCACAGCAGCACTTTGGAACCTGACAGGAAAGATTTCTGAGAGGATATATATCTCACACACCCACACAAAGAGAGACATAATCTGGCTTTTGCTGTGGTAAAACACTCAACACACATCAGCTTGCCTTGCTTTAGTAAGTAGTCAAGGAACAGTAATTCTTTAGTTAGTCAGGGACATTTAGTGAAAATAGTTTAGCATTGTTTTCTGCATCTGTGAGAAACTATTCAACTGCATTCAGTATTCTCATGTTTTTTTTTTAATTTATCATTAAATATTTTAATACCTTTCATTATGGCTCATCCTTTAGAGCATACTTTTGCTTCTTTTAGTGACACTGTGGCCGCTCCTGAAAGCCTTGCTGCTTTGGCCACACTCTACCATTTGGATTCAAATTCATTTTACACAGTATAATTGGGTACCTTTTGTAAGAGCCTTAGGGTAGCTGACTGGTGGCAGTATGATTACCTCAGAGTCTGGGCAGAAAGGGCACAGCTAGTAAATCTGTGCCAGGTTTTCCCAGGTGTGTATGTGTGTGTGTGAAACTCAAATATCCTAGTGTGTGTGTGTGTGTGTGTGTGTGTGTGTGTGTGTGTGTGTGTGTGTGTGTGTGTGTGTGTGTGTGTGTGTGTGTGTGTGTGTGTGTGTCAGCTGCTGGGAACAGGGACACAGAGCTCCAAAATGGTCAGTGTAGAGTTTTGTGTAGATCTGGAGAGAGAAAGAGAGTCCAGCCCCAGGTCTGGATTGTGCTCCCTGTGTGCTCTTAAAGGAAATTGTGCTTGGTGCAGGGAGCTGCATCTGAAAATACTGTGTGAATCCATCTTTCCTCTTAGTGACCGTCCCTCACCAGAGTCAGTTGTGAGGATTGAGTCTCTTTGATTGCTGGCCCGGAGAAGGGACCCATCACATATTGGTGATAGCTGGGTGGGCTGTTAATTGAACTTTAGTAGCCAGTAGGCAGTTGTCACTGAAGGTGTGTATACTCTTAGCAGCCACAAGGTAAACATAGAGAGTTTCATTTTCACAACAGTTTTTATTTATTTTTGGTAGTATAATTTAGTCAGGCAAAGCAGGCAAGGATGTCAGCAGGGGATTATAGCAAACTGACATAGAACTAGTTGGCCAAGGTGTGCAAAGCCAAAGGACTGGTGCATGCCAACCTGACTAAAGAGGAAATGATTTCAGCCTTGGTCACAGCTGCAGCACAGACCAGCAACCTGGAAGACAACCAGTTTGGTGATGGAGATGAGCAGTCTTCAGAAACAGGACAGTTCACCCTTTCCTCAAAGGACTTAAAAATACATCTGGAGTTAAAGAGACTTGAACTGGAGGCCAAACAACTGGAGAAGCAGATGGAATTATAAACAGAAGAGAGATTGCAGCATTTGGAGGTTAAAGAGAGACTGCAGCCATTGGTGGTGGAAAAGAGACTGTGGCATTTGGAAGCTGAAGAAAATGAGAAACAGCGCCAACATCAGATGGAGATGCTGACCCTTCAGCAGGTTCATGAAGGTGATGGGAAAGGGAATAACTGAACCCCAGAAGCAATAAAGGTCAGTAAATTTCTTCCACAGTTTACACAGGGTGATGATTTTGATAATTTTATGTGTTTGAAAGGGGATGTAAACAGTATAACGCTGACCAAAGGCTCTGGGTACTGTTCCTGTCCCCCTTACTCCATGGTAAAGCTGTAACTGCTGTTTCTATATTGCCTGATACTGATTGTTTGAGCTATGGCTTACAAATGAAACCAGACAAAAAAATCATATTTAGAAATAAAATTTGGGCCAAATGGAGAACTACTAAAAATCCAATAGACCACCTATATTTTAAGCAACTGAGGAACTCTACTAAAACTTCTGTACTCCTTGACAAGAAAAACTTCTACTTTCGACTCCAACAAACTCGCCAGCACAAACCACAAAAATTCTGGTCAGGCATAAATAAGCTCTTATATCCAGACCACTCCAAAACACCAACCCTAACAGGCTCTACCCATGACAATCCTAAACTTATTGCTAATGCCTTCAATACCTTCTTTACTGATGCAATCCAATCTCTAGTCAATTTTTTACCCCCTGTTACCACTAATCTGTCACCCACTTTAACTAATTTGTCTCCCTCATTTCATCTACAACCTGTGCCTACATCTCTTATCTGCACCCTTCTCCAAAGACTTAAACCAGGCACCCCTTCAGCTGACCTCCTACCAGCTGAATATCTACAGAAATCTGCTAAAGTCATAGCCTATCCCATCTCCATACTTATAAACAGAATAATTACTGAAGGAACTATCTGGAAAATCTCCCATATCATTCCTCTTCATAAGGGTGGTGACTCTACTGAACTCTCTAACTTTTGCCCTATAGCCCTACTCTCTCCACTAGCAAAAATAATGGAGAAATGTATTCACCGACAACTACTTGACCACCTTCTCCATAACAATTTACTTGCCACCTGTCAACATGGCTTTAGACCATTCCACAGCACAACTTCTGCCCTTCTATCCTTTTCTGATTGTATCAACAAAAATTGTAATAACAGCTCCCTATCATCGGTACTCTTTATTGACCTCACAAAAGCCTTTGATATGGTTAACCATCATCTTCTTTTGGATATATTTAAATCTCTCTCACTTGATACACAGGCACTACATTGGTTTAAGTCCTACTTAGAAAACAGACAACAAACTGTGCTCTGGGACAAAGAACTTATCTACACAACTCCCTGTTTCCCTTGGCATAACTCAGGGTTCTATCTTAGACCCTCTCTTTTTCTCCATTTTTATTAACGATCTAAATCTTACAATTCCTCAAGCCACCTGCATACAATATGCAGATGACTCTATGCTAATTTGCTCTGCTACTTCCATACCCAAACTCCAATGGCTTACCCAGAATGTATTCAATAAAGTTGAAAATTGGTTCCTACAATGCTGCCTTCTCCTGAACGCCAAAAAAAACAAAATTATTGCTCTTTAATCCTGCAATAAAGTCCTATCAATTAGACCTTACAGTGACATCCAAAAATGGTACTGTAATATCTCCAGAACCTACCACCAAACTCTTAGGAGTGATAATTGACCATAATCTTACCTTCGACATACACATCAATATCACCATAAAATCAGTTAATAGAAGGCTAGGCACCCTTTACAGAATTAAACCCTACCTTACCCCCACTGCCAGAAGTACTATTGCCCACACCCATCGCATCTCCACACTACTCTGTGCCTCTCCCATTTATACCAATCTTTCAAAAAGCAAACTTAACAAACTTGCACTCACCTATAACAACATAGCTAGATTCAGAACCCACCATTGTCATAATCTAAAACAACTTGGATGGCTTGAACTCCAAAATCAACTATTATTTCAACAACTTACTATCACACACAAGATCTTATATCATCTTACTAATACTCCAATATTAACTAGTCTTATCAGCCCCTACAAAAATCTCTCAACCCTTCGCTCAGCCAATAGGTTACTAGTAACTATACATAAATCCAGCAATAAGGCTGGGGACACACTGTTCTCAAACACTGTAAGGAAATCTTGGAACCTGCTCCCCAGGGAACTCTCATCTCTCTCTTCTACATCTCTATTCAAAAAGCAACTTAAGGAATATCTCCTAACTCACTCATTATGCCCTTGCACAAATCCTGCCTAAAACCCTCGTCTGTCATTTTTTATGCCTAGATTTTCTTAATAATCTCATCCTATCTCCTACCAACCCTGTGAATATGTGATTTTCAGTCTACTAAAGTTACTACTAACACTGACTATCCTTAATCTGCTATTAAGCTTAATACACACTTAGCATGTGCTCTTCTTGAGAAACAGAACTCTTCCTTAGTTTAACCCGCCACAGAGCTTAAACTTGCTTAGCAAGCTCTACCCTACCTTCTTTTAAGAATTATTGCTTGTACACAATTGTAAACCATATTAGTACTATGAAGTTATGTAACAATCTTGTTGTTCTACTTGTAATTATGTACTGTGACCTTAACTGCAGTGGAGCTTTTCTCCCCGGGTCTCTACTGAAAATAGACATGTGTCCAGCTAGACTAGCCCGGTCAACAAATGTAAAATAAATAAATAAAATAAATAAATTATAAAGTAAAACAATGTTTATTGGGATGTTTTAAGTTAACACCTGAAGCTTACAGAAAAACGTTTCGTGAGCATAGACGCATGGCAGATGAAAGTATATGTGATTATATTGCTGAGTTAAGCACTTATTTTCATAAGTGGGTGAGTTGGTGTCAGGTCACCACTTTTGAAGGGCTGGCAGACCTTTTAGTGAGGAAACAAGCCATTAGTACTTTGCCTGAGGGCATGGAAATCTGGTTGGCAGACTGGAAGTATTACTCTGCAGATGAGCTGGGGAGAAAAGGGGATCTCTACTTAGCAAGCAGGACATCACTGCATAAGAAGGGGATACCCAGCACTGCACATAGTTATAGAGGAACCCATGGTGGGCAGCCTAAACTACCCCAACAGAGTACACCAGTAACAGGGGAAGCCACTAGTTCAGTTACTTGGTCAGGGCCAAGGATTAGATGTTTTAAATGTAACCAGAGGGGCCAAGTAGGCTACAAATATCCACTGAGGCAAGGTGGGGAACAAAAGGTGAAGGATCCAGCAAGTGGGAATAACAGCATGCCACTGGTAAGTTGTCTAGAGACAACAGGGGTACTAAATTATCACCAAAGTTGTATCCTATGGAAGACAGACCACTGCTAAGAGAGACACAGCCTCTGACATAACCATTGTGAAACCTGCAGTGGTCAAAGAGGAGCAGTACTTGCTTGGGCAGTCCACACCAGTCAGATATTTAGGATGGACCCCATTCCAAATAGCTTTGGCCAGGGTTCACCTTGACTGGGAGGGTGGAAAAGGAAGCAAGCAGGTAAGTGTGTTTGAGGATATCTCTGCAGATGTCTTGATATGGAATGATTTTGATAATGTAGTACCTTATAAGCATGCAGTTACATGCAGTCAGGCTGGGAGATGCTATGTTGGCCTGGTAGCCTGGGGGAGACCCAGACAGACCCCACACCTGAAGCTGGTGATGTGGCTATTTCAAGGAGGGAGCTATCCTGTAGCAGTGAACCTGAAAGTGAGACACAGATGTTGGTAGCCACTGATGTTCCCATGGACAGGGTGACTGTAAGGGCAGAGGTGAGTGGTAGTACCCAGGCTGACTGTGTGGCACCACTGTCAGAGAAGACTATGCTTCCAGTGGAAAGGGAGCTGGGAAGGCTCACAAAGGTAGAATTGAGACAGGCTTAGTTTTGGATCATATGTTACTAGGCTTGAGGGAGGTAGCTAAGGAAGCACCTGATTCTCAAGGAAAAGGGAAGACTGTATACTGGAATAAAGGGTTATTGTATAGAGAGTGGACCCCTGAGGGAGGGCTAGAGAGTGAGGTAATACAGCAGTTGTCAGTGCCCTGAGTTTACCATCTGGCACTTCTAGCCATAGCCCATGGCATTCCTTTTGCAGGTCATATGAGCATAAAGCATACCAAGAGACACATTATGCAGAACTTTTATTGGCCTGGGATTGCAAGGGATGTAACAGGGTACTGCAGGACCTGTGTGCAGTACCAAAAGGTAGGCAAGCCAGGAGACAAGGTCAAGTCTCCTTTGATGCCTTTGCCTGTGATTCAGGAACCATTTCAGAGAATAACTATGGATAGTACAGGACCTCTGAGTACCCCAAGTTCCACAGAGAAGAAGTATATCCTGGTGGTAGTAAATTATACTACTAGATACCCTGAGGTGGTGGCTTTGCCCTCTATAGAGGCAGAGAAGGTGGCAGATGCTTTGTTAGAGATTTTCAGCAAGGTAGGTTTCCCAAGAGAAATACTGACTAACAGAGGTGCCAATTTCATGTCAGACCTGCTGGCTTGTCTGTCTAGGCTCTGTGGGGTGAAGCGGCTAAGGACCACCTCCTAGCACCCCCAGACTAATGGTCTTGTGGAGAGCTTAAACTCTACACTAAAGACCATGATATGGGCATTTGCCAACCAGTTTAAAACAGAGTGGGACAAATATTTGCCCCATCTGCTGTTTGCATACAGAGAGGTACCCCAGGAATCCACAGGCTTTCATGCTTTGAGTTGCTGTATGGTCATAGGGTAAGGGGGCCTTTAGATTTGATTTGCGATGGGTGGGAGGATAAGTGTGAATCTGACAAGGAGTCTGTTGTGGCAGATATCTTAAACCTCAGGGCAATGCTTGGAGAGCTCATGGGTATTGGCCCAGGAGAACTTGGCAGGAGCCCAACAGCAGAAAAGGGTCTGGTATGACAGGAATGCTCAAATCCGAGAGTATGCTTTGGAACAGCAAGTTATGGTGTTCATGCCTGTCAGACACAATAAGCTGCAAGCAGCTTCTTTAGGTCCCTTCAAAGTGGTAAGGAAGGTCAATGAAGTTAATTACCTGGTAAACCTGCTAGCCAGGAGCCAGAGGTACAAATTGTACCATGTTAACATGATGAAGCCTTACCATGATAGGGGAGGCCCTTGTGCTGAGTATTTGCAGTGGGTAGCAGGAGGAATCTGAGGGGGATCTGGTGATCACAGACCTGAAGAGGAAAAACAGGCCAGATAGGGTAGTGTAGACCCTAGCCTGAGAGCAGGCATTTCAAAAGTTTAAAGGGGCTTTGGGAGGACCCCCTGTGCTAGCCAGTCCAGATTACAGCAAAAAGTTTGTTGTGCAGGTGGATGTTTTGAACCATGGGGTGGGGGCTGTACTCAGCCAAGTTTCCTCAGAGAGAGAAAAGCACCCAGTTGTATATCTCACCCATAGACCCAACCCAAGGAGCAGTGTTATGCAGCTGTAGAAAACGAATGTTGAGCCATAGTATGGGCACTTCAGAAACTTCAGCCCTATCTGTATGAAATAAAATTCACTGTGGTTACAGACCACAACCCCTTAACATAGCTACATCGAGCCAGCCAGCAAAATGTGAAGTTATTAAGGTGAAGCCTAGGGTTGTAGGCATATGATATGCCAGTTCAGCACCATAGTGGAATCACCAATACTAATGCAGATGGGCAATCAAGTCATGGTATAGGTTAATGTGTTCCCAGACAGGCCCATTTCTCTGAAGCAACATTCTTCCAGGGTCACTTGAAAAACTAACTTGAGTTTTTAAAGGGGAGAGAGATGTGATGTTATGAGGTACTGCCATCTTTGCCATAGAGAGTAGGGCAGTACATGTTTACCTATGCCAGCATAGCTAGCTGGAGTTTTGTAAAGAGTTTTATATTATTTAACTATCACACTGCTTTGTACAGATGTTTGAGTTAAAAGTATTTGTAAAGTTACTTGTGTTAAAAATGCATCAACAGTAGTTCCTGCTGGACAGAAAGAATGTATGCATGTATATTAGGTTGCATTGTTGTAACTGATCAAATATGTTTATCAGAGAATCTTGGAAGGGTGGAAAGTTGGAAATTGTGTTATAGCTTTCAGATGATGCCACTGATCTTAGCAAAGCTCTGTGTGTTTATTATACCAGACTCAGGTGACCAGATGTGATGTCATCCTCTAACCAGCATTTGGTTTCTTTGGAACTCTTGCAGCAGCACTTTGGAACCTGACAGGAATGATTTCTGACAGGATATATATCTCACACATCTATAGAGAAAAAGAGAGACATCATCTGGCTTTTACTGTGGTAAGACACTCAGCACACATCAGCTTGCCTTGCTTTAGTAAGTAGTCAGGGAACAGTAATTCTTTAGTTAGTCAGGGAAATTTAGTGAGAATAGTTTAGTATTGTTTTCTGCATCTGTGAGAAACTATCCAACTGTATTATTTTTATATCTCTGTAGTTGAGACTTTGTTGTTTATTGTATTCAGTATTTTCCTGTTTTTTGTTTTGTTATTTATCATTAAATATTTTAATACATTTTATTGTGGCTGGTCCTTTAGAGAATACTTTTAACATCTTGAGAGTACTTGCTTTGGTCACACTTTACCAATTGTATTAGAATTAATTTTACACAATATAATTGGGTACTTTTTGTAAGAGTCTTAGGGTAGCTGACTGGTGGCAGTATGATTACTTCAGAGGTTGGGCAGAAAGGGGCAGAGCTAGTAAATCTGTGCTAGCTTTTCCCAAGCCTGTGTGTGTGTGTGTGTGTGTGTGTGTGTGTGTGTGTGTGTGTGTGTGTGTGTGTGTGTGTGAAACTCAAATATCAAAGAGTGTGTGTCAGCTACTGTGAACAGGGACACAGAGCTACAAAGTGGCCAGTGTGGATTTTTGTGTGGCTCTGGAGAGAGAAAGAGAGTCCAGCCCCAGGTCTGGTCTGGAACATGCTTCCTGTGTGCTCTTAAGGGAAATTGTGCTTGGTGCAGGGAGCTGCATCTGAAAATACTGTGTAAATCCATCATTTCTTTTAGTGACCATCCCTCACCAGAGTTAGTGGTGAAAACTGAGTCTCCTTGATTGCTGTCCTGGAGAAGGGACCCACCATAGTAGCCATTTCAGCAGTAAAAGATTCTCCAGGCACTACAACAAATACCTCTGGGAAAAGCCACAGGCCTGGATGGTCTTAAGAGGGACCTATAAAAATCTCTAGCTGATTCTCTGCTGACCCCCCTTTTGAGATTATTCCAACTTTTCAGGAGGAGGGGCAGTTAAATTACTCTTTTAATATCTCTCATATATCTCTGCTCCTGAAATCTAACAAGGACATGACTGAAGTGGCAAGCAATGGGTCAGATTTTAAATATTGTTCTTATAGACTTAGAAAGTTGTTTGAAATTCAGGATTTGTGTTAGTATGCATTTTCTGAAGGATATGATGTCTGAAACATAAATGCATGTTGTTATTTAGTGACTCCAGTCCTTAGCGATTTGCCAGAAATCCTAAAATTTTATGAGGTACAGACCAAAAATCTGAGGCAAAAATCTGGACATTTGAGAGTTATGCCCCCATTAGGTAAATAGGTAGATCAATATAGATACAGATATCTCTAGATGTGTACATATATGAATATGTGTGTGTGTGTGTGTGTGTGTGTGTGTCTGTGTGTGTGTACTTATGTGTGTCTCTCTTTCTCTCTCTCTCTCTCTATATATATATATATATATATATATATATATATGTATATACACACACACACACACACACACACACACACACACACACACACACACACACACACACACACAGATAGATGGATCTGCTTTAGTTCATTGAATTAACAGAACACTGAAATTTAAATAACCGAGACGAGAAGAATGAAAGTTTACAACAGCAAGCATGCAGAAGATTGGAACTTAGAACATCGAACTAGCTATATATATTCTGAATGCAGAAAGCGGTACAGTGAGGATCGAGATATTTACCCTTTTCTTCACTATGGTGCGATCTTGGGCTAGTGTCCCCCACACCCCGTGTACATTATATATACCAACTCTGCCTGCAAATTATATATAACAACTCCAAGATCGTAGTACAGTGATGGAAAGGGTAGATTTCCCAGTCCCCACTACACCACGATCTGCATTCAAAATATATAGCTAGTTCAATGTTCTACCTTGCAATCTTCTGCACTCTTGCTGTTGTAAACTTTCATTCTTCTCATTTCAATTATTTAAATGTTGGTGTTCTGTTAATTCCATAAACTAAAGCAGATCCAGATGGCTATAGATATATAGATATACATATAGAACCCATCTAAACAACGACCAACACTAAAAAAAGACTTTCCACAAAATCTTTATTGGAGGAAAAACTGCAGATCATGGTTTCACATACGGAGGCTTTTGCAATGCATATTTAAAGCATTTTCTACAGTTTTTCAACAATGAAGACATTGTAGGCAGACTTTTATTAGCACTAATAGCACTAATCATTATTTGGATGGATTGCATAAAGTGTTGTGACCTGTGTAATGATTCCCTACATGCAGCTATTTGGTATATACACACACACACACACACACACACACACACACACACACACACACACACGTGTGTGTGTGTGTGTGTGTGTGTGTGTGTATGTGTATGCTCATAATTATAATTATGCTCATAATTCTCTTCATTTTACATAAAATTTGAATCAGTGTCAAACTTCTAATGATTGTGATGTTGTCATGTAATTGTTGACAGTAGTATATACTGAGTGTGACAGCTCTATTGCATTCTTGAACATCAACAAATATGAAAAGCCTTTGCAAATAAGATTGGTGCAAGGTAACTGACTTCAGACTTGTAAGGGAATGTTGTTGTCTTTCGGCTTTTCCCGGTTGGGGCCGCCAAAGCGGAACTCCGGTCCACTAATGATTGGCAGTAGATTTTCACGAACGCTGAGGTGCCAGCTCGACATTCACCCTTCAACGAAGGCAGTAAGGGAATGTAGTATGTGAAGTGCCCTGCATCAGGATGTATAAACACTAGATTCCAAAGCCACTTTTACTTTTTTTAGTGGATTTTAAAAAATCTGACTTTATCCTCCGTCCTATGTAGCTCTTTCAAAGACTAACTTTCTAGGTTTCATAATAATCTAGATTATCTTTTATCCCTAAAACCTTGGCAGAGCATTTAATCATTTGACTCAAGGCAATGATTTCCATTTATAACATATTTATATATAAAAAGAAGTGAAGATATTGTAACTTTTTCTGAATTTTAGTTTTATCATTAGTGATTTGTTTAAATGTCAGTTTGAAGCTAAAAACATTTGTTTCACGGCTACAAACTAGTGACTGTTGACACAAAACAATAATATCATCGATTGCATATGTGAATCTGTCAATGAAATATACATAGGGCATAAAACTTTAATCTATGAAAAAATATAAGTGTTACAAGCATTTCACTCGAACTTGTGGAATTATATTATAAAGTAATGTCCAGAAGAACAAGAAGGGGTGTAATGGACACGAATGAAGAGACCAACTAAAGAAGTAGTAAGAGAAATCAATTTATATCCTTACATAACACAGATACAAGGCTGAGCACCTAGCAAAGGCAATACAGAGACTTGGCCACTAGGTGCAAGCAAAGAGCATTACAGCAGCTCAGTCACTTACAATGCATATCAAAAAGCTGGTGTGGGTAATGACAAAACATTTGCTGAAAGTGAAGCATAAAGGGGTGAAATGCTGTCCCCATTTGCAACACAAACTAAAAAAATTACCTCCTGGTTATCTCCAATCTGCTAAAAGATAAAATAAGTAAGCTAGAGTCCTTTCCTCAAATATGTTGAAATGGAAAGCAGTAATATAGAAACCAACTGTCATACACAGCATATAAACAAGGATTTTCTGAACTTTTCTGATGGTAAAAATGTCAGTGGTAGTGAAGTTTACAGTCTTAATTAATGTGTGTGTGTGTGTGTGTGTGTGTGTGTGTGTGTGTGTGTGTGTGTGTGTGTGTGTGTGTGTGTGCATCCTGGTACAAGTAACAATTTATGGCACAGAAATTTAAAAGGCATCATGGTGAGGAGAAGCACATGATAGACAATAAAGGGAAGTGCAGTACTCTCGGCACACAAATGAGGGTAGCACATCTCTTTGCGCCCGTGTGTGTGTGTGTGTGTGTGTGTGTGTGTGTGTGTGTGTGTGTGTGTGTGTGTGTGTGTGTGTGTGTGTGTGTGTGTGTGTGTGTGTGTGCATGCAGAGGGTGACTGTCATGATAATGTCATATAGCTGTTTGTCCTTCCACGTACAAGGCACAAGTCCCACAATGCCTCACCATGGTGATATTTATCAGCTGAGTAGAGTGCCTCACAGGTACAGGTGTATGAAAGCAAAGCTCAAAGTTTATCTACTTGTGGGTGTGTCTAACATAGTTAGAGGAATGGTATCATTGTCCAAACTATTATATGTACTATCTAGATACATAACTGTTTGAGATCATGTAAGATGAGAATATCCACCCAGTGACTGCATCCAAAACTGCTCCCTCTCCCCCCTCAACAGAAATTTTATAGCTAAGCATGGGGAGATAGATTCAGCAAGAAACAAATTTTGCTTCACCTTCTCTAAAGATGCTTATATCTTATTTCAGTCTTTCTCATCCTGCATTCTTAGCAGCAAGTATGTATATGCTGCCTCCTTGTCTCCCAAATTGCATCAGAACAGCAAGCATCTGGATGCTACTGTTTTCTACAGGCACTGTTTGCTGTCCTTGCAGAGTTCTGGGATCCCCATATTAAATGTGTTTCTTGATGTTAATAGCACTGCAGCTGCAGGAAAGGAGGGAAAGATGCGTTCCTTGATAGGATGCCATGTGCACATTTCTCTAGCATCATCCAAATAAGACCTTTAGCCTCATACTCATTATCCATCCGGACTACTTTGCCCAACCCAACCTAGAATGTGTGGAATGGACATAAAAGTGGGTTCATCAACTCTACAAAATGACATTTCACTTAAACATATGATTTGTAATCCAGTTGCTTGTCATATGTTTGAAGCTTATATTTTCTAGTTATATTTTATTGATTTATTTTCAGCATTTTCTTTATTAAGGACCTTCCACTTGACCTTTCATGTGTTGATATCACAAAGTATGCTGATGCTAATGATATTCTACTTATTGAATCTATGGAATGTATCATCATGGAACTTATAAATAATGACATTGGTAATCTCCAAACTCTGACCCCACCCAGTTCAGGTTTGTAAAAGGCAGATTATGTCTCCTAAACCTGATAGACTTCTTTGAAGTGGTCACCAAAGCTGTAGATGAGGGTAAGGTGGTTCACACAGCCTATCTAGATCTCGTCAAGGCTTTCAACACCATCCCCCACTCTGGAATTATAGATAAACTCACTAAACTAGGTATAAATCCCAATGTCACAAGATGGGTTGCCAACTGGCTCACTGACAGAACCCACACTATGAAAGTAGCAAACTCTAAATCCATCTTCAGACCAGTGACAAGTGGAGTACCACAGGGTTCAGTCCTGGGTCCTCTCCTGTTTGCTATCTACTTCTCTGAAGTACAGGCTAACACAGAGGGTCTTTAGCTAATGAAGTTCGCAGATGACTGCAAACTAGGAGCCATAATCAAAACTCCTAACAATGTGGACATCCTACAAAAGGGCCTCACTGAGACAGATGCCTGATGTCAAAGCCATGGCCTCAAGCTCAATGCCAAAAAGTGCATTGTTATCCCTTTAGGTAAAAACTCTGTACCCATGAACTACCACATAGGCGGTAGCCTACTTAACACTGAAAGTGTGATAAGAGACCTTGGGACACAGGTGGACAGTAGTCTTTCCTTTGATAATCACATTGCCACAGTAGTCAGGAAATCCTTCTATGTGGCACACCTCATCAAAAAAGGTTTCTCATCCAGGAAAAAAGAGGCCATTGTTCCCCTCTACTTCTCACTCATTAGACCCATTATAGAGTACAACACCCCTTTTAGTATGTACCTTTCAAGACATCTACAACAACTGGAAAGGCCGCAGAAATACCTCACAAAGAGGATTACTGGCCTCAAACAGATGCTCTATACAGACCGTCTCAAAAATCTCCAGCTTTACTTCATTGCATATCACCTACTCAGAGGCGATCTCTGCCTAACATACAAATCTATGTCAATCCCAGAACTGTGGGACATGCTCCACTTAAAGAAATCCCAATCCCTCCGAGCTACATGCTCAAGGAACCTTAACATTGTCACCACAATAAACAGAACATGCTGGAGGGATAGATTCCTGCCCAAGAGACTTCCCATACTCTGGAACAAACTACCTATCTATATCAAACAAAGCTCCTCATTAGCACTCTTCAAGAAAAATCTTGATGACTGGATGGGAGATAGAAAATTCACCCCAGGGATCACTTCTGTGGCTCTGCTCAACAGAGGCACAGGGAAATAATTTTCTTGGGTGGCGAAAGTGAGGGTACCTTTTGGCTAGGCTTATATAGACCCTAGGGCCAATAACCTAGTACCTACCTATGAACCTATGAATCTATCAAAATTCATTTTCACCTACAGTTAAAACTACAAACTAACTTCATCAAGCTCTGTAAATCGACTGCTGCTAACAGACTACAAGCCAACCCTAAGAAAACTAATGTAATATTGTTTTCCTCACCTCAGAAATAACCTATAATACATGTTTTCATTGCAGTGTATAATGCACCAATGTTTACAAAATATTATTGACTATAACCTTTATTTGTTACTGCCTGTGTATGTTTCAGATGAGATCCATGCATTGTTGCACATTTGTATAAAACATTTCACTCAGATTCCTTGCATATTATTCTCAAAATGCATTGTTGTCAGATGGTCATTGCATAACTCATATTAACTGTACATTACTTTTCTCAGTTTTCCATATCTTATTGTGCATACTTAAATTTGTTTGCTTACTATACTGCAGAATATCTAATGTTCGTCTAAGACAAAGAATTCTCTGTTAATTTTGCTAACAATATCTACTTTCTACATAATTCTTATGTTTGTATCTCACTAAAAATAAATAACATTTGTGGTTATGCGAACACGTCTTAATTGTTAACGATGTTTTAAAACAAAATAGTATATTTGGGAATATAAGAGATTATATTATGTTCATTGTGTGTGTAAACAGAGAGAGTGAAAGAGACAAAACATTTATAATATATATATATTCAGAGAGAGAGAGAGAGAGAGACAGACAGACAGATAAACAAGTATCTTAGGGGTGATGCAGGGGAGATAGCATCCTTAGCACTCTGCATTTCATGGTATGTTGTTATTTCATTTCAGTCTCATTTTATACTTTTTAATTGAATTTTACTATGTGTTTTTTATATTGTTTTCATTGCTTCTTGTGGTTTCAAAATTCACACTCATGGCCCTCATTTATGTGACAGGGAACTGTAATTCACCTCACCTTACTCCGATTATGAGAATTGCTTCTACTTCTGTCTCTGTGTCTTATTACCTGGTGGTGCTCTCCTTCCCCACATTCAACAAAATAATGTGTTGGGATTTTAATTGTATCTTCAAATAGCCTGATATACTTGATCCTGGGATTCATAAAAATACCTAGTGATTGCATAAATTGCCTACTGTGGGTAGGTCAGTTTATCTGATTCATGAAAAATGCAATTCAGAGACAGCTTTAGCTGCTGTGACGAAAACTTCATTACTGATTCATTTGCATGTCTCTGGATCACATCTTTTACTACCAGCTATCAGACCTGTGGTGCCTGCAACATTTAAACTGGCAACCCATTTACTATGTTGGTATAGGCACCCTCCCCTACAAATTACACATATTCAGACATTCATGTACGTATGCACACACACTCAGAAATTCATACCACGCACACACCCTACACAACATCCAATCAACATGAAGCAACTGCCCAGCACACTTAATCGAACTCATAGACACACATATCCATTCACCCACATGTATTATCTAGCAGACACAGACATGCATGCACACACACACACACACACACACACACACACACACACACACACACACACACACACACACACACACACACACACACACACACACACACACACACAAATTCATCTTACTCTATTCATGCCCCTACATTCACACACGGATACACTTCCATACAAATGCACACACTAACACACATACCACTGCCCCAAATGTTCTCTGAACTCATGTGAAATTACCTGCACCATGACTTCTTCCATTGAAATCAATGAGTGATCACTGTCTTTTGATAGCGTTAACTTTTTCTACCAACACAGGTCATTTACACAGCTGACAAATACTCTAAATCACTCAGCAAACTGAACTGGTAGTTACAAACATTTCTTGGTGTGAGCGCATGGCTATTTAGCATTAGCTACTTCCATGGAATCCTTCATTATCATTTACCATAGCATTGGGACTGTCTTCTGCTCTGAGGCATCTGTTCATAGGAAATCACTGTGGTAGAATCTCAGTTAGAAAAGGTTACCATGAGTGGGAAGCCACTGGTGGTAAGGCTTAATAAACAGTGAAATCCCTTTTGAAGTCTAGCCTGTATCCCTGCAGGTAACTTTTTGCTAGCAGGTGCAGTGAAGGAATTATGGCAGTTTGTAGAAATGAGCCTGAATTCTAAAACTTTGAACATTCCTGTGTCAAAATCCTGGGTACAGGTCAGCTATTTCATTTACTTATGAGATTACAGATACCACTTTACTCAGAAAACAATAAGGCTTTAAAAGGCATTTCTGTCCATCTTGTTGCTAGCATCATATGTAGCTTTACTAATGATGTAGACCAAATATACATTCTTAATATCAATGCAGAGTGTTATGCTTAACTAAGAACAAGTATCCATAGCCTTGTTATACATATCTTGCATTATTCGCTTATTTGTGTTTTTTTTTTGTCTGTGGAATCTTATTCAGGCTTCTGGCAAGAGGTTCTCTGGTTCGATTCTTGGCTGGGGTGCCTTCTGTGTGGAGTCTGCATGTTCTCCCTGTGGTCGCGTGGGTTTCCTCCGGGTGCTCTGGTTTCCTCCCACATCCCAAAGACATACTGTAGGTGGACTGGGCACTCTAAATTGGCCCTAGGCATGAGTGCGTGCACGTTTGTGCCTTCTGTGGCAGGTTGAGCGCTGGGCTGGCAACTCAACACTGTAAAACTCCACTGCCAATCATGAGCGGACAGGTGATCTGCTGTGGCAACCTCTAACCGGGAAAAGCCGAAAGAAGAAGAAGATAGACACATACAAGTACATCAATGTAATCTATAAAGCCCGTATGGGGGCCACACTTAAAAGAGACAAAAAGACAGAGGGAGAGATGTGAAAAAAAGAAAGCACAGTTAAAACACAGAAGACATAAAGCTTAAAGGAGATACCAAAAAGTATTTTACAAAAGTAAGGGTGATAGGATCAACCTTCTTAAAGAGGTGGTAACATGAAAAGCAGGGGGAGAATTCAATGACAAAGTAGTCAAGAACATAATCAATGGGTGGAATAGAGCAGAAAGTAGAGCTGTGTATAAGCGTAATTGTAGTAACACCTGAGCTTTGAGAACACATCATAATATTTGAGTTATATCTCACACTACATCTCTTTCAATCCATCTTGCTGTTTTAAAAATAGTAACTCTCCACTAAACCTTAACTTTTTAACCAGGTAAAACTTAAGTTACCTACTTTCACATCTAACTTCTCTAGTGCACATTGCAGTGTGCATTTTTTTTCATCTTACCTTTAAGCATCCCTGTGACTAGCACTTCCTCTAATACCTGCTGGAAAGCACTAGGAAGCCTTAAACTGATACATGCACTCACCTCTCCTTGTTAATAAGGAGAAATTAATAGTAGGCACTAAACAGCCTATAATTGCAAAGTACCTTGCTAAGGTAAGGGAAAAGATCTCCTGTACTTTACAAAAAAAAAAAAGCACCAAACCAGGCATGTCCAAGGGTCAACTTCCGGTGATTTCTCCTGTCCACCTGGTGAATCTGGGCATACTGGGGCAATGCAGCAATTGCCTCATGTACACAGACAACCCTCTCCTCCTACCACCCAACACTACAACCTGTGAGAGATGCACTTACATAGCCAAAATGGAAACAAAGCTTTCTCCACCCAAGATTGTGCTAGACAGTCAAGAGGAGAAGATTAACACCCACACTGCACCTCATGAAACACATAGCCCTTCTAAACCCACACCACCAACACCCACATATAGCAACACTAAATCCACATATGCAGAGGCCCTTAACTGTAACCTGTCCAAGCAACAAGGACTTCTGAAGCTGAAACGCAAACAAGCACCAATCACAACCAAAGTGTCACATAGTTCACAACACAAGTGTGCCACCCAGCAGCAGCCCCTAAGGCAAGACAATGTACCTAACACTTTAGTCATAGGTTACTCTATAGTCCGGCACACTGATGTCCCTCTTGCCAGGTTGAACAAGGAGAAAATTACAGTCAGCTGCCTGTCGGGTGCCAGGATCCGCCACATAATGAATGCACTCAAGTCACTCCACAACAAGTACAAATATGACTCTGTCATTGTCCATGTTGGAGTGAATGACTTGAGACGTACCTCCCTGGACTACATGAAAAGAGACATGGAAGAGCTCTCGGATCATGTGGCCCAGTCAGGTATGACCCTAGCCCTGAGTAGCATCCTGATTTCACCCAGAATGATACCACAATATAAGGACAAAATGATTGACTTCAACAGTTGGCTAAGCTTCTGGTGTCATTCAAAGGGGATCCAGTATCTGTCTGCCTGGGATGACATAATTGACAGACCACGATGCTTTGCCAGAGATGGTCTGCACCTGTCGCCCCTGGGATTCAGGTTACTGGCTAAGGCTCTTGCCACCCATATAGTGCCTTTTTTAGGCAAAGTTCAAAGGACAAAACCACCACCATAACAGGTACAAGCATGCAAAACCTGAAGGTAATGCTACTCAATGCTAGAAGTCTAAACCTCAAAATGCACTCTCTCGAGGCACTCCTAAAAATGGAGAACATCGATATCTGTGCAGTAACTGAGACCTGGTTCAATGCTCCAGAGAGCACCCCTGCAATACCAGGCTACAACTCTTACCACACTTTTCGGCCACCAAACCAGGACCGAAACACTAAAGGTGGAGGAGTGTCAATATTCACCAAGGATATTCACACCACCAGGCTAGTTGCCCAACACAATGCGTCTGAAATACTCCAGGTGCAACTAACACTAGGTAAGACTGCAATTCAAATTGTAGCTTGCTACAGATCCCCCACCATACCCCAAGATTCTCACTACACCTTTCTAAACATACTGGAAAATATTAAGATAGAACCAAACACCCTAATACTGGGTGATTTTAACTACCCTGTCATTAACTGGGAAAACTACTCATGTACCAACACCTTTGCCCAACGGTTCTTGGAATTTATAAATTCCAATGTCCTGGATCAACTAATCCATAGTCCCACCAGAGGCTCCAATATCCTAGACCTGGTCATTATCAGCATGGGAAATCGATGCTCCACACCTATGGTCACCCCCTCTTTAGTCAGGTCTGACCATAAGCTAATCACCCTTAACATCCACATCCCACACCCACACCCCAGTAAGGAAACCTGCAAAAAAAACCTTCTCCAAAGCCAACTTCATGCTACTCAAGTCAGAAGTGACAAACTTCATGACACCCATGCAGACGGGAACTGAAAGTTCAACTGCTGAATCCTACATTAAGGCACTGTACGAGCACATCCACTCATGCATGAATCGTGCCATCCCAAATAGAACCAAGATGCTCTCATCCAAAAAAAGGAAGCCAATCTGGTGGTCCCCTGCCATAAACAAAATTTACAACAAAAGGAAGAAACTGTTGCAGAAAAGAGGAAAATCCCAGGATGCAAAAAACTCCCTTACCAGCCTTAGTAAGAAACTGAGATCCCTCATAAAATCCTCCAAAGCTAGTTATGACAATAAAATTTCCAAAGATTCCAAAGACAACCACAAGGCATTCTATAACTATGTCAAGAATCTAAATGGCAATGCTCAGATCTACTCTGAGATAAAACAGAATGGCATTAAATATACTGATCCCAAGGATATTGCCAATATCCTGGAAGATTGATTCAGTGTCAACTTCACCCCCACTCTCACCCCCTAAATGGCCCATCTCAATACTGGAAGATTGCCAAATTCCGGTAATAATGGCCACACAGGTAAAAAAACGCACTCTCCAAAGCTAAGAATACATCATCCATGGGACCAGATGACATCCCGGGCTGTGTACTACATGAACTACAATATGAACTGGCACCTCACCTAAGTGTCATGTTTAATCATAGCCTCACCTCAGGTTTTGTGCCCACTGAGTGGCATAGAGCTACAGTTATCCCACTCCACAAGGGGACTCTGGCTAACAAAGTTCGCAGATGACTGCAAACTGGGAGCCATTATTGAATCCCAAAATGATGTGGATACTCTACAAAAGGGCCTTACAGAAACAGATGCTTGGTGCCAGAGCCATGGGCTCAAGCTCAATGCCAAGAAATGTATAGTTATCCCCTTTGGGAAAAAACAGGTATCCGTGAATTACCATATAGGTGGCAGTACACTAAACACCAAAAGTGTGATAAGAGACTTAGGGACACAGGTGGACAGTGGTCTCACCTTCGATAACTACATCACCACAACAGTCAGGAAATCCTTCTATGTGACACACCTCATCACTAAGGGCTTTTCATCCAGAAAAAAGGAGGTCATTGTCCCACTGTACTCATCCCTCATTAGACCCATTATAGAATACAACACCCCATTTGGTATGTACCTCTCAAGACACCTGCAACAACTGGAAAGGCAGCAGAAATACATCACTAAAAGAATCACAGGCCTAAAGCAGATGCCCTACGCTGACGGCCTTAAAAAACTCCAGCTATACTCTGTTGCATATCGTCTACTCAGAGGCGATCTCTGCTTAACATACAAGGCCATGTCAAACCCAGAGCTGTTGGACATGCTACACTTAAAGAAATCCCAATCCCTCGGGGCCACATGCTCCAGGGATCTAAACCTTGTCATCACAATAAACAAAACATGCTGGAGGGATAGGTTCCTCACCCAGAGACTCCCCAGACTATGGAATAGATTGCCCATACATGTCAAGCAGAGTGACTCTTTGGCCCTCTTCAAAAGGAACCTTGATGATTGGATGGGAAAAAGGAAATTCACCTCAGGGATCACATCAGTTGCCCTGCTAGACAGGGGTCCAGGGAAGTAAATAGTGTGGGAAGAAATAGCCAGGGAATTGTTATGGTTAGGCTTGTATAGGCCCTAAGGCCGATAGCCTAGTACCAACCTATGAACCTATGAACCTATGAAATTATGAAAGCAGTATCTTCCCTCTATAGCTACCATTGCATGTCATATACTGGAAAGCACTCCCATTGTATGTGCATGGCTCCTGCTGCTGTAGTTCCCAGTTTAACACATGATGTGATAAAAAGGATAGACTTTCCCACTTTAAAGATTTGTGAAGGAAATGGGAAGAAGATAATTCCCAGGATTCAATAAACTCCATGCAGGTTTCATGCAGAGCCTACACAGAGTGTTTTTGTGTACATGATGTTGCTCATTGCACAAGATCCATATTAATGAAATGCAACATGCATAAACAAGGTTTAGCAACTCGCACCAGTGTTGCTGGCCACAAAACCTCTAATAGGAATGCGGATCATACCTCCCAACTTTTTAATGCAAGAAATCTGGACATAAACTAAAATAATGGGGGACAAAGCCCCAAAATAGGGACAGATTTACAATATTGTTCTTATAAACTTATAAAGTAGCTAGAATAATAGGATTTGATAGGATTTGTGTTAGCATGTATTTTCTGAAGGATATGAGGTATGAAACTCAAATGTATGTCATTATGTATTGACTTCAATCTTCAGTGATTTTCCATTAAACCACAAATTTTACAAGAAACAGCCCAAAAAATATGATGCAAACATCTGGACATTCTGCAAAAGTCTGGACAGTTGGGAGGTATGATGTGAATAGGATTTTCCTGTAAGGTTGCTGGCCGAAAAGTGAGTTGTAGTACATCACGGCAATTGCTTTTCCCTTACCTGAGTTTTCTTCATTACAATTTGTTTGGGGCACTGCCATAGATTATTTTTCCTTATTTCAACTATGTCTCCAATTTATTTTTTATTTTTTGGGGCCAGTCATTGCATGATGCCCACTTAGCACAAATGTATTTGGCTGTGCTCATCTGGGTTGCACAAAGCATGGCAGTACATGATCTGTATGAATGGACTACCCAGGTTGCAGAAAGGACCCAGAGTGACAAACATAAACCGGATGCATTCAATTAATATTACTGGTCATTGCTCAAACACGGTAAGTGACATTGCACTGTGATTTACAGTGAGAACTTTGCAATGAATATTAAAATAGGGAATATCATGTCACTAATTCTGTTGCAGCAGGTGTTAAGTGTAAATGTGGAGTGCAGATGGTCCAGGGTTCCACTACAGGGTGTGCAGATTTTGTTTTACTGTTTTGACATTGCAGATTATAGCAATGAAGTGCAACATACACAATTGTTTTCTCAAACTTCTTGTAGCAACAACTGTAAGTGTAGGACAACTGTAGACATGGTCTATTTGACTAACACATTTACATAAGTGCCTGTTAACAAATAACCTTGAAATTGCATTGCTTGCCATTGCTGCTCATAGCTTACCATCGAGCAAACACATTGCCTGCCAGTGCACACTCTTGATTACCATGTTTGCACGATGGTAAGCTATGTGCAAAATGTGTACACTCTCAGTAAGCAAGTTATGTGCAATTGGCAGGAAAACATCAGGATACAAAATGCAATTGGTAGGAAATGCTCATTCTACATTGAGCTTGAGCTATGGTAGACATGTCTGTTGTTGCTGGAGAAGGAATGCACTTCTGAACACAGAGGTGGGGTTTTCAGGAGTCCAAAGTCTTTATTGGACTCCTAGTTAAAGAGCATGGGCCCCAGTTGATGCAGCAGGACTATTCAGGCTCAGAATACAAGTCTGAAGTGTGGAATAGTGTTGCCAGGGCTTTGACCAGTGCTACAGGTATGCCCTGCACTGGTGAACAACAATGCCCCTTTTGGAATGTAACTCACAAGACATCTGTAGCAGCTGGAAAGGCCACAGAAGTACCTCATAAAGAGAATTACTGGCCTCAAACAGATGCCCTACACTGACCGTCTCAAAAAACTCCAGCTTTACTCCATAGCATATCACCTACTCCAAGGTGATCTCTTCCTAACATATAAAGCTATGTCAAACCCAGAGCTGTTGGACATGCTACACCTAAAGAAATCTCAATTCCACTGAGCTACATGCTCTAGGGACCTAAACCTTGTCACCACAATAAACAGGACATGCTGCAGGGATAGATTCTTATCCAAGAGACTTCCCATACTCTGGAACAGGCTACCTATCTATATCAAGCAAAGTTCTTCATTAGCACTCTTCAAGAAGAATCTTAATGAGTGGATGGGAAATAGGAAATACACCCCTGGGATCACTTCTGTGTCTCTACTCAACAGTGGCACAGGAAAATAACTTTCTTGGGTGGCATAAGCCAGGGAACCTTGTTGGCTTTGCTTACATAGGCCCTCTGGCTGATAGCCTAGTACCTACCTATGAACCTATGAACCTAAGAACAATGCTGACATTTTGTTGACCTCTGGAGGAGGAATCAGGATACCCTCTGTCATTGGATTGGGAAATTTAGTACAGGGACACCCTGCAGATGTGCAAGTATCAATTACAGTGACTAATTATAAGAGTTAAAAGATTAATATAGTCAAGACTGGTATTCATAATGGTATTCTTTTCTGTTCTGTGTTTTCCACAGCTGCCACAGAGCAAGCCGTGAATGTGAGGGCCCATGCTGCGCATTTGTTAAGGATGTGACAATCATGTGGTATTTCATGCATCAGAACAGTACTGCTCTAAATAGTAATTTAATAATAATAATTTTAATTGTAATTTAGTAGCATTAAAAGTTAAGGATGGCTTAGTTTGTATTTAATAGATTTGTATCAAATTGAGCATGCATATCTCAACTGTAAAAGAAAATACAGATGCTTTAGTCTGCAGCACAAAACAACAGTTCCATATTCTCAAATAACTAACAAGTAAAATAGAAGTCACTGGAACCAAGAGCAGCTAATAATGAAGTGGTTTATTAGACTCATACAGCTTTTAAAACCACTATTAAAAACTTTCACCTAAAACAAGTCTTCTTCAGGCATATCAAACAAAAGATACCATCTACCATTTATATAATATCAAAGTGGGTCACATGATGACAATCAGGCTCGTTTGTGTATCTCTTTTAATAAAGGCTTTAAAGATACAGTCATTCAAACCAGGTAAAATATGTGTGCCTAAATGTCAAATCCAATTAAATTCTTTCTTTTCAGTGTAATCATTTATACTACCCTCACGTATATTATTATCAACTTCCCAGATATACAATACCATTAGGTTTTCTTCATTACTGCAATGTAACTTCAGACCTCTATATCAGTGGGACAAATGACCTGCTGTAAACTGAAGTCAGTATAATGTGGACATGTATATGTGCAATACATGCACACATCAAGGACTGCTAGCTGAAATCTGTAATATAGTGTGCATCTGTTATTGAACTGGGTAGTCTTAAAAGTAATAAAGAAATCTTCGTCAACAACAGAAACAATAAAAAGGGGCTGGAATAATTCAGAACGCCATAGAGACTCAGGCGATGGACATTTTAAAAGAGGTAGATGGACTTGAATATGTTAGTGAAACTGTAAGTAATAATTATGTTGTCAATTTATCAAATTACATGCTGGATAATGTGGAAATGGGTATTTTAGAAAGGGGGTTGAAGTTTGTCCCTACCTGCTTCCCAAAAAAATATGAATTAAAAACGGAATTATTTCAACTATTCCGTAAAATGAATCTTAAAGAATATTTTTCTAGACATACTTCCGGTCTTTCCGCTAGTAATAACAGCTCTACAGTGGAAATGTTTAACAGTGATAGTGAGAGTGATGAGAGTTTTTACTCGTGTACTTCAGATAATGAAGACATGATTAATGCATATAGTACATTTAATACAAGTAGGTTAAAATCAAACAGCTCTTTTATGCCTCCGTATAAAAATACATTAATACAAAAGTTTGAATGTGTATTAAATTTAATGGTGGAAAAGGAACTGGAATGTTTTTTGAAACAAAAACATCATTACAATTTGACTAAAATAGAGTGGAATAAATTACGAGCACTCAGTAAAAATGAGAACATAGTGTTTAAGCCCTCAGATAAAGGGGGTAAATTGGTTATACTAAATGCTTGTGATTATTATGAGATGTGTATGAAACATCTGGGTAACAGAAATGTATATCTTGAGATTGATTTAATGAGTATAAAGGAAGCAGAAGTTGACTTCATGAATTTATTACAGAAAGGAATTAGGTTACACTATTTCACAAAGTCTGATGTTGACCATAAAATAATTATTAAAAATACTCAAATGGCAAGATTTTTCTGTCTGCGAAGATACACAAAACTTAGATAGGCCTCCAGGCCGTCAATTGTCAGCCCATGGCTTCTTTGCATATAATATGTGTAGTTTACTACATGATATATTAATTAATAAAGTTATGACATTACCTTCTTATATTAAAGATTCTTATGATTTCTTACAAAATATTAAGAATATAAGTTGGGAGGAAGGAATGTACTTTATTACTGCAGATGTAGAGTGTCTTTATACAAATATTTCCCATTTTTGGGGATTGGAAGCTATTAAGTTTTTTTTGAGTGATTGTCCTAAAACGCATTATGTATTGGAGATGGTAGAATTTTGTTTAAAAAATAATGCTTTTGAATTTAATGGCAAATTATATAAGCAATTAACTGGAACAGCGATGGGAGCAGCTTTTGCTCCAGCTTATGCTAATTTATTCATAGGGATGTTTGAGAATGAATTTTTGTATAAATTGCATTTCTTTAATACACATGTCATAAAATATTATAGATTTATTGATGATCTTATTTTTATATGTAAAGGTGGTTATGAATTTTCTGATGAATTTATACATAAATTAAATATTAATAAATATGGTATCAAATTTGGTGATGTACAGATAGGTTCTGAAATTAATTTTTTGGACATCTCTCTTAAAGGTATTAATAATCAGTTTATACACACTAGTATACATAGAAAATTTGATGAAATCAGTTGGAAAATGTGTGGGAGTAGTTGTCACCCAATACATACGTTAAAAAGTATCCCCTATGGAGAGTTTATGAGAATAAAAAGACTCAATTCTGATGTTAATTTAGCTTTTGATGAATCTTTAAGAATGGCTAGGTTATTCATTAATAGGGGTTATGATGTTACTACAGTTAAAAATAGTATTATAAAAGTGTTTAAAAGTAGTTTTGATATAAGAATAATTGATGAAGAATATGATGAACATCGATATAATAAATATTCAATAAGTGAAGAAAAAATAATTTTTGTGACAAAATATACAAATTTCTCTTATATTATGAATGATTTGATTAAACAATACTGGTATATTATTAAAAATGAAGTTGATTCTTTAAATAATACTAGACTGATTGTGTCATATAAAAAAGCTAAAAGTATTAGGGACTTTTTAGTTCATAGTATTTTTAAACAATCTATAATTCAGGTAGTAAATAATTTGAAAGAGCTGGGAACTTTCCCATGTGGAAATTGTTCAGTGTGTAAATACATAGTAACTGAAGTAGAAAAAATTAATGGAAAAAGTTTTAGTGTTAGGGCAAAGTATACATGCAGAAGCAAGGGGTTGATTTATGTTATTTTTTGCACATGCAAGAAATTTTACATTGGTGAAACAAAGAGAATGTTGGCAGACAGAATAAAAGAACATGTTAGAGACGTAAAAAACAAAAAGTTAACTAGTCCTATTGCAGAACATTTTAACTTATGTCATGGTGGGGATATCAGTTGTATGAAAACAACAGTTTTAGAACATGTACCACTTCATTTTAATAATGTTGATTTTCAGAAAAGTATATTAAGACAGAAGGAGTCTATCTTAATTATTGAATATGGTACTTTGGCTCCATATGGTTTAAATAAGGAATGCAACTGGCAAAGCCTTGTTTAAGGCTATATCTTTAAAAAAATTTTTTGAATTTTTTATGTTTTAATTGAATAATAGTTTAATTGAATGTAATTAAATGTTTTATAAATGTATATAAGTGGTCTTTTTGTGACTGTTAACTTTTTACTCTGAAAAGGCTGTTGGCCGAGGCGCTAGAGAGATTGAAAATCAACTTTGTAAATATAGTGAAGTTTATGAATAAATATTTCCAGACTTTGAAAGTAGAGCTGGGACTCACTTATTGTTTCTGTTGTTGACGAAAATAGTTGGTTCTTGTTCTTGTTGTTTGATTTTAATAAAGAAATCTGTTAGTAGTTTGTAGTGTTAAAAGTAAAGGTAACAGAATAGAGTCAAATAATAATGGTTTGTAAGTCACATATAAAGTTACTAATGTGCTTCTTTTTTTCTCTCACCCCAAGCCTTATCTTCTCTTTTTTTCTTTTTTTTATGCTTTAAAGAAAGGAAATGGGAAAGATAGGAAAGTGATGAAATGGAGAGCAATCAGAGAGAAGAACAAAGTGAAAGGAGGGCAGGAATGTGCAGGAGGGATGTTGGAAAGAACCATAGCCATCCATTTCTTCAACAGTAAAAAATGTTCAGATGTGCAGAATATTGGTTGAATTTGCATTGTCAACCCCAGAGAGAGTGGTGATTGCAACACAATCATGTTGTATAGCCAATTAGACCAAATCAAGTGTGTCAGGATGACACATGTGCAAAATGGAGAACTATGTATGGGATGACATTTTTTTTGGAACAGGTACCCTTTTTTTTGAGAGAGAGAGAGAGGAATGTTGGAGAAGGTATGGGGCTATGTCTGGGTGAGGCAGGTTGGGTAAGTGAGGAACCACAGACAGACAGGACATATAAGAAAAGACAGAGGGATGGTGAAGAACATGACAGGTGGGTGAACACTATGGTTGGGGTGAAGGGTGGGACACTGTGAATCCATAGATGGCAAGTTGGGTGACAGTGAGAATCGAGTCATCACCCACTGGACTGTCATCATTGTCATCTCACTGAACTGGTGGCTGCAGTGTCTGACATCTGCTTCTCCTCATATTACTCAGTACAGTGATGGAGAGCAGTGTCTCCATCCGGCGTAGATGTGCACCAACTATGTGGAGCACAGTCCTATGCACCAACCTTGGCAGTTCATTGGGGGTGATAAAATCACCACCTCTGCCACTGCTCCTGGAGGGAACTACTGGCTTATCCTGTGGGGCAGAACTACCTGAGAGACCAGGTAGTGCAGGGGCAGCAGAGGGGGTGCTACCAGGTTGTGTCCAAGATGTGCTGAGCCTTGGTGCCGTAGTCTTGTATTGGGGGCAAGTGGATCCTGTGGGCCAGGCCCACCCAGCTGTGCTGTGGAAAAAATTGAAAAATAAAAAAAATGAAAGCAAAAAACAAAAAAAACAAATAGAAGATAAGGGTTGGGGTGAGGGAAAACCAAGGGAGACCATTAGCAACTTCATATGTGACATACAATGCAGTGATACAAATATTTGACTCTATTCTGATACCTTTACTTTTAAGACTACCAACTTCTAACAAATAACTTTTTTTACTCTTACGACTACACAGCTCATAACAGATGCAAACTACACTACAGATTGCAGAAGGCAGTCCTTGATGTGTGCATCTATTGCACATATACTTGTTCCAATTATACTGATTACAGTTTACAGCAGATCATTGGTGCCACTACTGTAGAGGTCTGATGTTACATTGCAATACTGATAAAAACTTAACAGTACTGTATATTTGGGAAGTGTAATTTTTGAACCCACAACCTCTGACTACTCTCTAATACTGAACTGTTGTTTTGGCCTACAGACTAATGCATACATACTTTCCTGTTACAGTTGACAGATGAATGCTCAATTTGATTCAACTGTATAATAAAGCATTAAAGGTGTCTTTACCTTTAATTCTAAAATAACAGTATTGTTCAAATGCATACATACCACATGCTTCTCGCATCCATGCCAATCTAGCGGCATGGGTTTGCGCATTCATTTCTCGGTCTGTGACAGCTGCGGAAAAAATGGAACAGAACAGAATACCATTATGAATACCAATCTTGACTATATCCAACTTTTCACTCTTAAAATTAGTGTCTGTAAGTGATACTTACACATCTGTGGGGATCCCCCAGTCCTACATTCCTTGATCCAATGTTTGGGGGTATCCCACTTCCATATTTGGAGGTCTCTGTAGTGATTCCTACATTGTTCATCAGAGTTGGGAATACTGGTAGCACAAGACTATTCCATGCCTCTGACTTGTAATCCTAGCCATGACTGTCCATCTCCAAAAGTCTGGGCCCATGTTCATTCACTAGAAGTCCAACAAACACTTTGGACTCCTGGACACCCCATCTTTGAGAGCACAGAATCTCAAAATCTCACTACAAATGCCTGCCATGCCTGCTACAAATCAAGACCAATGCAGAATGATATTTTTTCTGCCAATTGCAGGTATCATGCTTACTGAGAGTGCCCACTTTTTGGCTTAGCAAAATTTGAAAGTGTTGCACATCACTTACCATTGCGCAAACATGGTGCCAGAGAGTGTGCACTGCTGGGCAACATGTCTGCATGAAGGCCAACAGTCTTACTTTAATGCATCCAATTTATGTTTGTGGCTGTCTGGGTCCTGTCTGCTACCTTGGTAGTCCATTTGACCAGTTTGTGCACTGCCACTCTAGGTGTAAACCAGATGAGCTAAGTGGTGCATCATGCAAACAGTGGCCCCAAAATAAAAAAAATAAATAAATAAAAATAAAAAATAAAAAAAACTGAGTAAGAGTTGAAATCAGGAAAATCAATCTATGGCATAAATAACCAAATAAATGTGAAAAAAAGTGCCAAAAGCAGGACAAATAAACTGCAAAAGGAGGCACTGGAAGACAACCAGAGCAGAATCCACTTTTTAATGAAGTAGACAGCAGGACACAAACATAAGAACGCATTAACTGAATCACCACGTTTTCATCAAAGTAACTTTCTCAGATGAGTGTGCCAACATCTAAAACCCAGTTTATATATACAGGAAATCCCAATCAAGCAATCAAACAATTAGTTACCATGCCTATCCTGTAAAAGTGCCTGTACTTGAAAATGTGTATATACAAGTGTTTAAAATAAGTAAAATGTGTACTTTGACAAAAACTTGGTGATTCAGTTAATGTGTTCTTATGTTTGTGTCCTGCTGTGTACTTCATTAAAAAGTGGATTCTACTCTGGTTGTCTTCCAGTGCCTCCTTTTACAGTTTACTTGTCAGTCTATGACATACACAGTAGAATATGTTAGTACACATGAGATATGTCTACGTAGTTCCGGATCTCAACTCTCACTCCAATGCACCTTCAGAAAACAGATGGGTGCCTTATCCATCTTTGCCACACAAACAGCCCTGTGCTGATGATAATGCTGGCAAAACTGAGGCACAGTCAGGGGGTGCAGAGGTTGAATCTGATGACAGAATTTGACATCCAGCTACCCCATTCATTTTCCCTGTTAACCGCCAGTAGGTCTATGCCTACCCAGTCCACTGACTCACAGATATTGGACAGGTGAAGGGCAAGGACATTGATCAAGGAAGTGTGGCTACTGTGGCTTCAGTGTCTGTTGACTGTGGCCATAGCCAAAGTGTGGGTGAGGTGCCACGCAGGAGGGTGCATAGGTGTGCTCGGAGGAGGCCTGCTGTCCCTCCTCCACCTAGTGCAGTTGTCTCTTCCTGTGTCACTCAACATATGTTTAGGGCTATTATGTAGGCATAGGCACATTCAGAAAGGTACTCCAGCCAAATGCTCAGGGTTGTAGATGTGGCATAGGCTGACATGTGTGACTGACTCCACCATGTTGCCAGTTCACTGATTTGGATGAATGACACATTGGAACGAGGGGTGTCTGTGATGGACAGAGGGGTGTCTGTCATGGAATGAGCAGTTTCTGTGATGGAACATCTACTGGGAAGGGAATGGCATCCTCATGGGTGTAGGTCAGCCACATCATCTACTGATAGCCAGTATGGCTGTACAGGATCACATTACCACAGTGGCAGTACCTTCAGTGGCCCACTGGTCAATTGGTGCGAGTGTTGTCCATACTCAGACATGTCAGAACATGGCTCATGGTCCTGGATATTCCTGTGAATGCAGTACAGCCAGCAAACATCATCTGACCTTGGGCTTGGAGGTGCCAGTACAACTCCTGGCAGAACCAGTTCTCATATTCGGGGGCGACAATGATGAGCTGCCAACTCTACCATGCCTGGCTCACACCTGTCAGACATACCATGACACAGAGCTATCACCGATCTTGGCTGTGTTCATGCAGACACTCAGACACCACTTTCACATGGAGGACCCCTACAGACATGCACACAACAGTTACATGGTTCAGCCTGCCTACTTCCCTTTCTTACTGACACACACTTACCAACTTTTTGTGTCAGACTAGGCCTCATACTCCCCCCCCCCCCCACAACACCCTGTGCAAGTGATGATAACTGTGCAATATCCCTGTTTTCTCTCTTTTAGATTCAGGGATACAAAGTCTGTGTGTCTGATGCACAGGGTGCATAGCTACATTAATGCTTAGTATATCTGAATTTGTGTTGTTGTACTGATAATTGAACCTGTCAGTTATAGTTTCCTTGCCAGGTTATACAGTGGATAGCTTCATCATGTTACTACTTTCTAGTGTATTCTCTTGTAAAGGTTCTGGAGTCAGGAACTCCAATGTGTCTCATTACCTTCTATCCTTTCTCTCTAATGATTTTCCAGTGCATATGTATGGTGCACATCATATGTCATGCCATCACATTCAGATCTCAGAATTGTTTGATAACACTGTAGTCAAATCTCATTAGAACAGTAATACAGTATATAAGACACATGCAGCAGCTGGGCAGACCACAGGGTTTTCTCATCAAGATAAGACAGGGCTTACTAACCACGTGTTGTATGTGGATATATTAAAAGACATGTCACTGTAAATCTGTCTGGTATCGGATGAGGTCATGTCTTCCTGGGCTCCAGGACAGTGTCTGATCATGACCTGGTGGGATGACTACATATGCAATAATCTGATCTAGCTAATGACACCAGCATTATCTGTTAAGCATATGGTAATAACAGTGTCCTACATGCTGGTGTAAAATTCTCTCTGTAATGTCAGGTAACAGTTCACACAGACACACACACACACACACACACACACACACACACACACACACACACACTTGACTGCCATAAGAACAGAACCCCTACCTAAGCATACTGACTACAGAACACATTACTATATGCAAGGGCAACAGCACAAGTTTGACTTTTATATGGCTGCAGGTCAACTTAGAATGGATGACATCAGCAGTGCATGTTGGAAGGCCTGCCTGAAATGGATCTGTAGGCAGGTGCAAGTATTAAATGTTGACAAGCCATGCCATTAGAGCAGTAATTGTAGGATAGCATGTCTATTCTGCTGAGTAGAGACACACACACACCAAGTTGATTGCAATGAGAACAGAACCCCTACCTATCTAAATGCACAGAATACAGAACACAGTACTTTACATAAGCACCACAGCACAAGTCTGACTTTTACATGGCTGCAGGCCACCTTATAGTGGATGAAATCAGCAGACCATGTGGGAGAGAAGAAGTTGGGAGGCCTGCCTGGAATGGATCTGTAGGCAGGTGCAAGTATCAAAATACTGTCAATTTACAGGATTGGGGTGGTAACTGAAGGATACATGCTCTATTGGCTAGACACACACACACACACACACACACACACACACACACACACACACACACACACACACACACACACACACACACATACACACACACAGTTGACTGCGGTGAGAACAGAACCTTTGCCTATCTATGTAAACAGACTACAGAACCCAGTAATTTATGCATGCACCATGCCACAAGTCTGATATATACAAGACTCTAGTTGAACTTATAGTCGATGACATCAGCAGGCCATGTGGGGGGACAACAGGTTGGGAATTCTGCATAGGCCAATAGATTCATAGGTTCATAAGATGTCAATAACCAAACAGCACTAGGGTGTGTAGAAGTCTAGCTGTGTAAATGCACAAGTACCCTCACTGAGCATAGTTGGATGTTTGAGTTTAGCAGAGTGAGGTTGTGAGCCCTACCAACTGGGCCTGTCCATGGGGGGGGGGGGGTACACAATATTATTTATTTATTTATTTGCATTTGTTTACCAGGATGGTCCACTGGGCCAGAAGTGCCCATTTTCAGTCGAGGCCTGGGAAGAAAAGCTCCACAGTTAGGACAGTATACATACAAAACAGATTTTATATTGAAAGATATTTAGTGCATAATATTATTGGCTTATACAATTAGTGAACAGTACATACAGTAAACGTACTTGTATCAAGGACAGTATACAAGCAAAACAGAGAATCTAAATGAGAACATTCCATACATATAGTTTTAACTTCCATAGATGTAAGTGGAATACTTCATGCAGTAGGTGCAAAGTAGATACCGGAATTATCTAGAGTCTAGGTAATTGACATTTTACACACTTAGGTGTGTTATAGCAGAGAGATAAGCTAAATGAGTACTGTTAGAGAATGCAGTTAAAGTCAGTTGGCTTTGTAGCAGATATAAGTGGTGGTATGATAGTGAGGTAGACTACATGGGTATCTGAATGAGTATGCCTGGATAAATAGAAGGACTAATTTACTGCTGAAGTGGCTTATAAGGGTTTGTAAGAGAGGGAACTAAACAAGGGGAGAGGCAGAGTAGGTAAATATGCATAAGGATATGAAGGAAGATATCAGAGGAGTAGAGAGGGGAAAAGTAAGTAGTTGTGATAGTTGGAGTTAGGTTAAATGAGGTGTGGTATTAGCACATGTGCACAGCCACGATGAGGTGAGGTGATGTTTCAGGGATCTCTTGAAGAGAGTTGCCAAGCAGGTGGATCTAAGTGTTGGGGGGAGGGAGTTCCACATTTTTGCAATGGTAAAGGAGTAAAGCATCTGGCCAGCTGAGAGTTTAGGTTTTTCAACATTTAGGAGCAGTTGGTTGTCGGATCTGAGAGGTATGTTTGCATGGTATAGAGTGAGTATAGAAGAAAGAGCAGGACACTTTGATGGATTGTAGATGAGTTTATGAGCTGTGGTTAGTTGCATAAAGGTGAGATAGTTAGGGAGTTCAAGCCAATTTAGTTTGTGTAATGATAAGCAGTGGTGGGATGAGTAGGAGTCATTAGTTACAAACTTAGCAATTTTGTTGTAACATGAATCACGTTTGGATTTTAGAACGGACTGTATGTTTGTGAGAAGAGGAGCACCATATAAAAGAAAGGGTAATAGAAAAGAAGAGGCAAGGCATAATCGGGTTGATGCATTGGGTAGATGTTTGTTTTAGAAGAGGGAGATGAGTTTTTGGTGAGTTTTTTCACATTGGACTGGATGTACATGTCGAATGTGAGGTTTTCATCTATGATGACACCTAGGAGTTTTGTGCTACGTACAATGTTGATGGTGGTGCCATTTAGGGAGTGAATGCTGAAGTCTTCTTTTTGTAGAGGTGTGGACCTTTTGGAGACAAAGATTACCAGTTTGGTTTTGTCAGGGTTCAGGGTAAGATGATTATTAGACAGCCATATTTTGTTTGAGGCGAGGATGCTTTGGGTGAGTTGGTGTAGTTCTGAGGAGTTGTTTGCAGTGCAGATGATAGTGGAGTCATTTGCATACAGGATGACTGAGGCTTGAGGGGGTGTGGTGTGGAAGTTATTGATAAATATACTAAACAGAAGAGGCCCTAAAATGGAGCCTTGAGGAACACCAGTGGAGGTATTTAGGAAACGGGAGTAGGAAGTTTGCCATTTAGTTGATTGTTGCCTGTTAGTAAGGTAGCTGGAGAACCAGTTTAGAGTGTGAAATGAAGTGCAGAGAGTTTAGTAGGAGAGAGTGAGATATAGTATCAAAGGCTTTGGAAAGATCTAGAAAGAGAGAAGAAATGATTTTTCCAGCATCATGGGCTTGGTTGACTGTGTCCATGAAGGATATGAGGGCAGTGGTGGTACTATGTCCTGGCCTAAATCCATGTTGGGTGGGGGAGAGGATGTGGTTGTGAGTCAGATGGTGAAGAAGTTGAGTTTGAATAAATTTTTCCAGAATCTTAGAGATAGGGTGATAGTATAGCAATGGTGCAGAAGTTGATAGTGTCTATGTTTCACCCTTGTGTACAGGGAGGATATAAGCCTTTTTCCAAATGGTGGGCATATAGGATTTTGAATAGATCTGTTAAGAAGTATACTGATAGGGTAAGTGACCGAGTTGGCTGATATTTGCAGGAATTTGGGGGGTATATAGTCTGGGGCATTTGTGCATGATTTGAGTTTTAGAAGTAATTTTTCTAATAGTTGAGGTGGGTATAGGTGATAGAGTAAAGCTGGGAACTGAGGGTGCATTGGTATTTGCTGTCAACTGCTCTGTGGTGGACAAGTTGGTCAGGGAAAAGGTAGAGGTTAGATTGGCTATAGTATCTATGAAGTAGGAGTTGAAAGTTGCAGCAATTTCAGTGGGTGCTTTGTTTGGGTCTGGATAAGGATTATTGCTAGAGTCTGGGTTTAATAAAGAATTGAGAAAGCGCTAGAATTTCTTTGGGTTTTGCCCATGTTGATCCTGTAAAGTAAGTTAGTGTTCTTATATATTACACTTTTTAGTGTGGTTGATACATGTGTGGAAACAAATACTGAGAACCCAGGGTTGTACTGCTTGGAGGGGGGGGGGGGTCAACACATGGATGCATTTTAAATATATGACATATAGTTAGACAGTGCCCTTAGTTTGCAATGTTTCCACATGTAGTTTTATGTTATACAAAGCAAATGAACAATGAACACCAATAAGACAGCATCATATATATAGATCCATAGCACAGTGAGCAGCAGATTTGCTCAATGGTTAACAAAGTGTACACGCATGTGAGTTATAAATGTTTGCTCATAGGTGAGCAATGCAAAAACATGAGCTGCATTGCTAACATTTGACAAGCAGAATGCAACAGTGGTAAGCAATTACAAGCAATTGCATGTATAGGCAGTTGTGTATGTGTTTTTCACAAAAGCTAAAGCCATGCTGGCAGCTCAGAAAGTAAAAGAAAGTTTGCAGACCCTGTACTAGAACCCAGGGCCATCTATACTCTAGCCCTACACATACACATGGTGCCACACTAATAGGTGACAAGCATGAGAAACCTGCCATTCATTACTCCATTTCCAGTGGTTGCAGTAAGGACCGCATTGCGCAAACAATGACAAAAATTAAAAAAAAGAAAATTAACAAAGTGGATAGATGACACATTTTAACAAACAACAGAAGATGAAACAAAACTTGTGAATTGGGCACCACTTACATGCATTTTCACACTTCACAGACCTACATGTACAACTCTGTAAGGGTAACCTGACACACCCACCGATGTTATCATTCACTGTTGCCATCCATTGAATATGAACACTGTGGAAGTGCCTACATGAAATGAACATCCCCTCATGGTTACACCTTTTTGGGACACAGCAATTTTAATGAGTTTTGACCTCATCTGCATCTTCACCATGGTGACAGCCCTGAATCTACATGGTTGGTAACCATGTAAGCAGGGAAACTGAAGGAAAGGCCAATGTTGTACACACAAGGGAGGGTATTAGTTTGCTATACGTCTGTAAAGGGGAATATAGGTTTTGATAACATTTGCCTCAGTTCTATCAAATAACATTCTGCATATGTTTACATGACAGTATAAATAGTCTGTGATAAAATGAAACAAATTATAGTCCACTGGGTAAATGCTCCATTGCAAAAAAGTATTTAATAAATAAACACTGTGCAAAAGCCTGCAATGAAGCAACCAAGCAAATTCTCAGAGTCTTCAAATTCCTTGTACATAAAATTTATTGTGAAAGAACAGTAAAACGATAAGCACTTTTGCTAATAAGCTTCATCAGACCATACAACATTAAATAAGAAATACTACATTTATAGAAATTCAAAAATCAACATCCAATTGAATAGGCACACCAATTAAGTGAAACATTTTCTTAAAAAGACAATGTAGCAGCTCTACCATAACTGATAAACAAAACTTCATAATACACTGTCAAATAAAATAAATGGACAATGTAAAAAAGCAATATAAGATGATAGACACCAGGTTCTCTCACCACGAAATGCTTCAAATTCTCAATGATATATCCAGTATAGCCAGCATAAAACAGTCCGGTACAAATTTCACAATGATCCAGTAGTAATCCAAATGAGAAAAAAGTTTATTGAAGTGAGCGCTTTCGCGTAGTATCTACTACGCTTCATCAGACAATATAAAAACACTGAAAACTTCTGCTTATATATTAAATGTACTATAGAAAGGGCGCCAAAGTTAATGTGCATAATTGATTAATTAATTGAATTATATGAAAAAGCAATATAAGACATATATAAAAAATAATATATATAAATATAGCAATCTACATCTCTATATCACAAGCTTTAAAATACAGTAATGAGGGTGCATGGAATGTACAAAATATATTAATACAAAGTGGGTCCACACTCACTTCTGAATCCTACATTTCTTAAGCAAGGGCTTAATAGATGCCCTTTTATTCAACCCCTTCCCCCTGTCTGCTCTGAGGATAATAATCCAGTTGGTTTCCCTGTACTCGGTATGGTTCCTAATATCACCTTCCCTAATACTTGGGGTAATGGTCTCTAAGACCCTAAAATTAAAAGCATGTGTCCCCCCAGCTTGCATAGTATGTTTGGAAAGTGCATTATGTTCCGATCTCTTCCTAATGTTGTACATATGTTGTCTGATCCTATCACGAAGGACCCTATTGGTCTTACCAGCATAAAATGAGTTACAAACTTGACATTCAGCTAAATAAACCACGTTAGATGTCCTACATGTTGCATTAACATGAAACACAAACTCTTTACAAAGATCAGGATGATAGAAAGTACTTGTATTAATTATCGAGCAAAATCTACATCTGCCACTTGGTAAAGTGATTCCCACTTCTTTCCTGGATTCATTAATACCTCTCTCATAACAGAGTAGTCTTTTCAGTTTTTTTTTATTCTTATATAGAAAACGAGGTCTTTCACCTACTATTTCACTAATACCTGAATCAACTTGCAAAATAGACCAGTTCTTACTGAAAATATCAACCAGCGCCTTATTGTCATTGGTATAAAAAAGGGGGACCTTAAGGAGGTTCCTATTAGTAACACAGCCCTTATTCACTCACTCAGAGATTTTCTTAACTGGTCCAAAATATGTGGCTGCAGCGCCCTCCCGTAATACATCAAGTTCTGACAAATTCTCAGCAATCTCACCATGCCCATACCCTCTCCTTAATAGCCTGGATCCCAGACTTCTAATTTCATCCTGAAAACCATCATACATGGGATTCAACCTGGAGGCCCTCATACCTTGGCCTTTTATCAAATTCCGGAAGATGTAACCCGGATGCATGCTAGATCTAGCTAAAAGGGAATTCTTGTAACATGCCTTATGAAAAACCCCAGTGTTAATAAGGCAGTTGTCTAATTTCTCCACAAAAAGATCCAAGTACTATATCTGTGTATGGGACCAACTGATAGTGAATTTTAAACAGTCAGTAAGTTCATTCATCATCCGATGAAATTCACAAAGCTCATCTTGACTTCCTTTCCATAACAGGAACAAATCATCGACAAAACGTTGATAAAATATAACATGTGTCTTAAATTCCTCCTTACCAAAAAGTACTGTGTTTTCCCAATGTGCCAAAAACATATTGGCGTAGCTAATGGCACATGAAGTGCCCATAGCTACACCATGTCTTTGAATGTACATCTCGCTATTGAAAGTAAAAATATTGTTCTCTAAAATTACTTCCAAAAAATGGCAGATGAGATCTATCTGCACCAAAGTAAAATCACTATTGGCCATGAGATATTCTTGTACGTACTGTACACCCAAATCATTGGGAATAACTGTAAAGCGAAATTGTACATCTAAAGCAACAAAAAACACCCTTTCAAGGTGGCAGATCTCCCTAGTACATTCATATAAATCTATAAGGAACTGCTTAGAATCTTTAAGAACCACCTTATTCTGACTAATAACTGGTCTTAGATGTTTCTCCACATACACTGACAGAGGTTCCATGATCCATCCTCCACCTGCCACTATGGGTCTCATTGGTGGATCAAGTGGATCCTTGTGTACTTTCGGCAATCCTTGTATTAGTGGTATCAAAGGGTTAGCCACACTGAGGTAATTATAGGTATTCTCCGTGATAAGACCTCCCATGAAAACATCATACAAACTATCAGAGATAGAGCAAATGATTCTGTGAACTTCATTGACGGTAATCTTACTATAATACTTCTCATCTTCTAACATTACTTGCATAGACCGCAAATAATGTATTTTATCCATGACCACTATAAGGCCGCCCTTATCTGCTGGCCTAATCGTTATCAATGCATTGTCCTGAAGATTCCTCAATGCTGTCCTCTCATTGTAACTCAAATTGCACTTAAACCTCCTGTTGACATCACCTCCCTTACTATCATAAAATCTATAAATTGCCTCCTCTGTGAGCTTCATATAAGCATCAACTAAGGGATGATTGACAGGAACAAAATGACTCAACTTCTTTAAAAGGGGACGATGTAGTCCAGTGTCAATAGGGCCATCCTGACTTGTAGATTCCCCATATTGTAGTCATAGCATGACATTTCTACAAAAGACCTTAAGGTCTAGAATGGTATCGGACATCCTGCTCCTACATGTGGGGATAAAATTCAAACCCCTACATAAAACTTCTTTCTCCTCTGGTGATAACCCATATGAGGAGATATTCAGAATTAATGATTCACTGCTTTCCCCCACATCTTTTTTAGGGTCTGATTCGGGTTGTATTCCCCTGAAAATTTGCACTTCTGGCACCCTCGACTCATAAATCTCATTTGCCTCCCTCCTTTGTCTGTCCTGACTGGTAAAGGAAAAGAAAGATCACCTACAACACTATTAACCATAGCACTTGGGGAATTATCATTACCCCGAGCATTATTTGCATTTACTTTTGGTCTCACGACTCTTTCGCACTCAACGACATTACTAGTGTTTTTCTTAATAACCACATTAGGGTAAAAATTCCCTTCTTGCTGTTGGGATGCACGTAAAGCCTCGCCAGGGTTTGTCCCTTCCAAATCCCCAGACGGGGGTGATATCCCAGTATTACTGGGACTCACCACACTGATCCCTGTCATGTTCTCAACATTCCCAGCACAATTCACAACATTACCATCACAATTCACATTAATAGTACCATTTAAAAAATTTCCATTGGTAACAGGGGTCACACTAATACAATCATTATTTTTGGAAGTAGTATTTCCAGGCAAAGAAACTTTTCTACCCACCAAATTATTGTCAGGTATGGCATCAACATTAGAGTTATAATATCTCTCAACATTCTGTCCAGAACGTGGCCACATAAAGACATGGCCTGATTTAAAATCATTAATGGCCCTTAAAATTATTATCTTTTTCTGTTGCATTAATTTCTGTTCAAAAACGGCTACCCCATCCATCAAGCTTTCAAACAAAGGATTCACAGTCTTTGCTGCATACTTATTAAAGATGCGTTCCTGTCTCTCTTTCACAACTTCCCTCGGCCTATTTTCCTCGAGACCGAAGAAGTCTATTAATAAATGCATGTACTTTGCGCTTACCTACAGGTTGAGCTGCTGCCAATGGGCAAGCAGCTCCGGGTGTTGTGAACCTTGTGTAGGCATATTAAATACTCGCAAACCACGTGGAACAATCTTCTTCTCCAGACTAAGTTCAAATGGTGCTGCTGCGCCTGCAGTCTCTTAAGTTTCATAAAGTCTCACTCCATTTCCTCCATACTAAGTTGTAACTGCTCAGTTTCTCCAGTCGCATCATCAATCTCGTCATCCATTGGGCTGGTCTCAAACTGCCATAATAGGCTCCTGTTTTGCGTTAGGTATTGGGAGAACCTCTCACGAAGTGTAGCATTAACCCTGTCACCCCTGTCAGGGTTATAATCCAATTCAATAGATACATGCTGTTCTGTTGCCATGTCCCTGTGGATTATAACAAAGTAAATGATAAAATGAAACAAATTATAGTCCTCTGGGTAAATGCTCTGTTGCAAAAAAGTATGTAATAAATAAACACTGTGCAAAAGCCTGCAATGAAGCAACCAAGCAAATTCTCAGAGTCTTCAAATTCCTTGTACATCAAATTTATTGTGAAAGAACAATAAAACGGTAAGCGCTTTCGCTAATAAGCTTCATCAGACCATACAACATTAAATAAGAAACACTCCATTTATAGAAATTCAAAAATCAACATCCAATCGCATTGGCACACCAGTTAAGTCAAACATTTTCTTAAAAAGACAATGTAGTAGCTATACCATAACTGATAAACAAAACTTCATAATACACTGTCAAATAAAATAAATGGACAATGTAAAAAGACAATACAACACATATATAAAAATAATATATATAAATATAGCAATCTACATCTCTATATCACAAACTTTAAAATACAATAATGAGGGTGCATGGGATGTACAAAATAGCACAGTGGGCAGCAGATTTGATCAATGGTTAACAAAGTGTACACGCATGTGAGTTATAACTGTTTGCTCATAGGTGAGCAGTGCGCAAACATGAGCTGTGTTGCTAACATCTGACAAGCAGAATGCAACAGTGGTAAGCAATTACAAGCAATTGCATATATAGCCAGTTGTGTATATGTTTTTCACAAAAGCTAAAGCCATGCTGGCAGCTCAAAAAGTAAAGGAAAGTTTGCAGATCCTGTACTTGAACCCAGGGCCATCTATACTATACCCCTACACATACACACGGTGCCACACAAGGTGACAAGCATGAAAAACCTGCCATTCATTACTCCATTTCTAGTGGTTGCAGTAAGGACCACATTGCGCAAACAATGACAAAAATTAAAAAAAAGAAAATTAACAAAGTGGACAGATGACACATTTTAACAAACAACAAAGAGGATGAAACAAAACTTGTGAATTGGGCACCACTTACATGCATTTTCACACTTCACAGACCTACATGTACAACTCTGTAAGTGTAACATGACACACCCACTGATGTTATCATTCACTGTTGCCATCGATTGAATAAGAAAACTGTGGAAGTGCCTACATGAAATGAACATCCCCACACGGTTACACTTTTTTGGAATACAGCAATTTTAATGAGTTTTGACCTCATCTGCATCTTCACCATGGTGACAGCCCTGAATCTACATGGTTGGTAACCATGTAGGCAGGGAAACTGAAGGAAAACTGAAGGAAAGGCCAATGTTGTACACACAAGGGAGGGTATTAGTTTGCTATACATCTGTACAGGGGAATACTGGTTTTGATAACATTTGCCTCAGTTCCATCAAATAACATTCTGCATATGTTTACAAGATAGTATAAATAGTCTGTTTCATGGGGTTTACACTTTTAGCTGTCTACATTAGTTACAATTATATTCTTCATTTGGTCGTTGGGGAGCAAAGCTACATTTATGTCATGGCAAATAAAAAAGAATTGTTATTATTGTTAATTTAATTTTCTAGCATCCACCATGTCTAATAATGTCATAATGTGTGTGGGGTTACATGTTATGGTCAGCTCTGTACAAATCTAGGGACTTTTACTTGCTCTTATTTCTATGTAGACTATTGTCCATGGCTGTATTTGGAAACTTTTCAAATACATGGTGAACACCAGCATGAAGTCTACATGGTTGCTTTACAGATGTTGAATCATTCCACACTGTTGGTTTGCTTCATTAGCATACAGTTCAACTACTTATGCTATAATTTGCATGCCACAGAAATTGCCATGTTTGCACGTGAGTGTGTGCCGCTACACAGAGATTACTGACTCTAAAAATATTTGTGGCTGTGTGTGCACTGTGCCGCGGCATACACAAGGTCAGAAATGACCATGTAGGATTTATTGAATCCCCCCCAATCTTTTTGACAGACCTTATCAGTGTGGGGGATGATAACCAGCAAATGAGTAAGCCTACAGATACACCTCTATCTATCCTGGAAAAAGGAAGAAAGTGAGCATCAGGCGCATTTATACGAAGTATGAATCCAAACAATATAAAAGGTATAGTGTTAGATAGTATTTAACATACACAGAAATATACGAAGAATCTGTATATTTTAAAGACATATGTCACCATACACCTATGGCAGAGCAACCTCCAAGAGCAGAACCATTATAAAGTAATTACAAAATAAATTACTGCAACCTGAAAGTGTTACAAAGTAGGGAATATAACTGTCATTGTAAAAGTGTTGCAAAGAAGAAAACTAAAAAGAACTAAATAGAAGAAATCAGTAACTGAAAGGGTGTTTTCGAAGAGCATGAAGTTAAGAAGTATGCATTATGCACACCCTTAGCAGAGTTCAAAACATTCGCTCAAGAAAAACAGAAAGATTCCAAAACGATGTATTTTAAGTAGCAGATGAGTACTGAGAAGGATAAACTTGTCAATAAGAAATATTTCATTATTGTAGTTAAAGAGGAGACTGCAGTACCTGGTTAGAGTTACAAACTTATTTCTGTCAGTATAAAGCAGAAAGCTCAAACAATTGAAAACACTTTGGCATATTTACCAGTAATTTAGGAAAAAAGACTGAAGATAAATCTTTTGCGGAGGGAGAACTGCCTAGAGAAGAAAAAGAAAGGGAGAAGGTGGTTTTTATTCATGTTTTCACAGAGGAAAGCAGAACTGAAATAAAAGAAAAAAAATAAGGGTGTTTACTGAGAGGACACCAGCAGAAGGATAGTTCCACGCATTAGGGTCATAAAGGAAAAAATTAATAAGGTGCAAATAGCAACTGGCATGAAATAATGCTGGCATGAATTGTATTTCTTAGTGAAAGAGTTAGACACTGAGACCCTAGTGCCTATATCAGCAAAAGATGAGGCAGTATCTTTAATCTCATGACTGACTGATCCTAAAGAAAGTACAGAGTTGGCTAACCTCCAGTTAATGTAGATAAACGTTTATAAAAGGCACAATTTGAAGATGTTTCTTTGAGTAGAAAACACAGCTAGATTTGTATGTGATGAAGCTGGAAAACATGTTCCCACTTACCCATGCATTAAGTTACAAAATGATTTATTTTAATGAATAATAGACAAAAAGTATACATCAACTTTTGTTCAGAAACCTAGTGATGAGGTTATTATATAATAAAACACCTAGAGATGGGTAAGTCCCAGTTCCCAGTGAGAGTTTACATTCCACAAATAAAGAAAAAAAAAATGAGAACTTACCTGCTGAATGCTATGAATCTCAGAAGGCATCTCACTCTGGTTTAAAACATTTTTTGGTTCCAATGCCTTATCACAGAGCTGGCATTTGAATGCAGTGATTTGAACATCTTGGGACACTGGTAAAATCAAACAACTGGATTTTAGCACTTCTTTTTTTTTATATTGTACTATGCAACTAACTATTTTGAAGCTTTCTCGATATGTAAATCTTATGCTAAATCTATAGCTTTGGAGTTAGTCTAATAAATTGTCATTGTACGTATACCTAAGGAAATTCTAGGTGACCTGGGAACTCTATTTATGTCCTGTGCCAGTATACCATCCCCAAATAGTTGATGGTTTAGTGGAGTGTTTTAACAAAATATTAAAATCTACACACTGAGAAAAGTTATTGAGGAAGATGGTAAAAACAGGGAGCATGTGATTCCATACTTCCTGTTTGCCAGTATGGAAGTACCACAAGCCTCTGAAAGGTTCATTCCTTTTCAGTTATTGTACAGCAGATACTCTCATGGGCTGTTAAATAATGTTACAAAAAACTTGGGAAAATAAAAAAAAAACTCATTCAAAAGTGTTATAGAATGCTGTTTATTTTATAGGATAGGCTGATGCATGGAATCAAATGGAAAAAAACCCCCAGGCCACATAGCAAGTAATGTGTAATAGAAATGCAAGGATCAGGACATTGAAAACCAGCATTGAGGTGTTAGTTTTACTTCTCTCTGCAGTTAGCTAAATGTCAGGGTCCAAAAAAGTACAAAAATTGAATAATTAAACTAAAGTGCTAGACCAAGTCATAAAACAGTGCCAGAATACATATACCATCAGTATTCGGTCTGTGTAAAGAAGTGCAGAACTATGTATTTGGTTTAAGGACAGAAACTGACAGAACTGATGAAGAAAGAAAACTAACCTCTGTGCCTGCAGTGTAGGGAGGTGACATACTATCTAAGCGACAGAAAGAAGATATAAATGGCTGGAGCCACTCCTGTTTGGCATTTACTTCTCTGAAGTCAAAGCCAATGTCAAGAAACTCTGTTTGACCACATTTGCAGACAACTGAAAACTAGATGCAATCATAGAATCTCCCAATGACACAAATACCCTCCAAGAAGACCTGACAAAGACTAATAACTATCACCAAAGCCATGATCTAAAACTTGTTGCCAAGAAATGTATAATAATATCCTTTGAAAAGACAGCTAGGCCTGGGAAATACCACATTGATAATACACCCCTAAGAGTAGACCCAAGTGGTCAGAGATTTAGGAACATAAGTAAACGACTAACCTGGTCTTTGACCATCATGTGTCTATAGTACTAAGGAAAGCATTCTACATTGCTTAACTTATAAACAGAGGTATGGCATGAAGATTCAAGGATGTTATTTTTCTACTGGACATAGCCCCTATCACACCAGTCATTGCAAAAAACTCCCTCTTTGGTATGTACCTGGCCAAGGATATGTAACATCTGAAGCATCCACAGAGGTTCCTCACAAAAAGAATATGTGGCCTAAACAACATGTCCTACATGGGCCACATCAAAGCCCTATCCCTGTACTTGGTATCCTACAGAATGCTGAGAGGTGATTTATGTCTGGCCTTCAAAGCCTCCTAAAATCCCACTCTGATCGACCCGTTGGACATCTGCAAAACAAATAACATCAGAATTATCTGACCAGGGACCTAAACCTCATGTACAACTTAAACAAGACATGTTGTAGGGACAGGTATGTGTCTCAGAGACTACCTGTTCTCTAAAGCAGGCTTCCCACCCAATTGAGCAGAGTTCTTCCCTAATCCTATTCAGGTATAACTTGGAGTAGTGAATGGGGAATCTGGAATTTATTCCTGGTCTCTCTCCCATGTTTCTAATAGACAGAGGCAGTCTAAAAAAGATTGATCACTCATCCCAAGTCTAAATTTGGGAAGCATGCCTAGGCTTTAAAATGCCTTCTTGGGGTCGTTAGCCTTGTAAACACCTATGAATTTATGAGCATATATTCTGTAAAGAAACAGGGAAGTGTTGTCGAAACTACCTGGCAGAACATACCTGTTTTAACATCCTATTGAAACTATTACAGGAGAAAATATTAATTTTAACCCAGCAGAACACCTAGATCACAGAGAAAGGCTGTGTAAGAGAGAGGAAATGCAAAAAAAATTTAAGCTAGGGGTGATATAAGAGTCAAAAAGTGAATGGAACAACGTAGCAGTTTTAGTGCCAAAGCCTGTTAGAACAATCAGGCTGCAATGATTTCAGGAAGCTGTATAACATTTCAAAAAATGACATTAACTCAATGCCTAGGGTAGATAAACTCATAGAATAGTTGGGGAAGGCAAAAGTCTTAACCACATTCAATCTGACAAAAAGGTATTGGCAAATACCTATAACAGTTGATCTCAGAGCAAAGACAACCTTTTCACCCCTAGATGGTGTATTCCATTATATTATCCTTCTTTCTGTAGGCTACATGGTGCCCCTGTGATTTTTTAAAGATTAATTGTGCCCCTGCAACATTTCAAAAGTTAATTGTCAGAGTCCCAAAGCCCCTTGACTGATATGCGACTGTGTACCTAGATGATATCATAATATAATATAAGGACTCAGACTTTCATCTAGCTAAAGCACAGACTCTTTTGGACTCTCTGAGACAAGCGTTGAGTTGGTGGTCAATGACTCCAACAGAAAGATAGCCATGACAGATGTAAAATATTTAGGACATGTGGAAGGAAAGAAGCTTATCAAACTCCAGAAAGAAATGGTGAGAAATTTTGACTTATTCCATTCACTAAGAAGCAAATGAGGCTTTCTTGGGATTATCTAAGTGCTACTAACATTTTTACCACATTTTGCATTTGTAATTGCCTCATAGATTTGAAAAAAATGGTAAGATGCTCCTTAATGTAAAGTGAACACTACAGACAGATAATGCTTTTAAACAGTTGCGGGAAGCTTTGTATTCAGAACCTTTGTAGGACTCTAAGATTTCAGCAAACCCTTTATAGTTTACATTGATGAATTTCAGGTAGGCCTATGAGCAGAGCTTTCTCAGGACTTTGAGGAAAACATCACTTTAATACTTTTAAGTCACAAGCTAAGTAGAGACCAAATATTCTACTATCAAAAGAAAAAGATATATGCTCTCGTTAATGAAATATTATCTTCTTGACAGGGACTTTATATCGGTTATGGACTATTCCCCCAATGTGGTTGTAGAAACATCAGGGACAGATTACTAAACCTTGTAAGTTTGTACCATCCTTGCAGGCTTTCATGCCTACTGCAAACCATTAGGCTCAACCGACCACAATGCAGTTGGTCTAAGATTCATAGACCATCTAGTGGGCCTGAAATTAAAGGTGTCAAGCTTAGAGAAGATCAAATGTAACATATTTTGGCAGGTCCTGCTCTGCAATATGTCAACATTTTCTAAAAGTGAACTGATGTAATGCATATAATGACTGCTGTAAACAGATTATTGTTGTAAATCCAATACTTACTACATACTAACAAACAGGTCAGAATAATAAAACCTGATAAAGGGGGAGTATGGTCCTAGTGGATAATATAGCTTATGTGAGTAAAATCTTTAACACATATATAACACCGATGTTTTAGCACAGTATTAAAAAAAGAGATTCATATAGTGTACAGGAAAATTGACCTGTTTTTGGAAGACTCATGTTCGCAAGGAGTTATTTCCATTGAAACTTTTTAAAGTTGAAAAACCCTTTGGTATCTTCCTTGTTTGGGATCCCAAAAGTTAATAAAAACAAACTAGATCCACCATACAGACATAGTTTCAGCACAGGGTTTGAAAATTTACCCATTAGCTATATACTTAGACCACACCTTGAAAAAAAATTGTGAAATATATACGTCACATCTTAAGAGATCCTGAGACTTTCTAACTAAAATTGAAACTAAATTTTATGAGAAAATTTATTGTTTTTTAACAGTGGATGTAATAGATTTATTTACCAGCATACCCCACAAGCAGGGTTTAGAATATTTTCACACAGCAATAACGGAGCTTAAAGATTTAGATTACAAGTTGATTAGATTGTTAACAGATGTGATGGAAATTGTATTCTACAATAACTACAAACATTTTAAGGGTGACTACTTTCAACAGTTAAAGGGAGTGGCGATGGGTGCAGCTTACACCCTACTCTTTGCAGATTTGATAGTGTATACATAAGGAAAATAAATTTGTGCTAGAATCCATTTATAAAGACAGTTTAGAAATCTATCCTAGATTCCTGGGTCATATAGCTATTATTTTGAACACAAAGAAAATAGTATTTGTTAATTATACAATACATTAGTCAAACCACAAACTGTCCAAGATTTACTTACTACTCTAATTGTAATAATATCAAATTTTTGGACAAACATTTTAAGGGTGACTACTTTCAACAGTTAAAGGGAGTGGCGATGGGTGCAGCTTACACCCTACTCTTTGCAGATTTGATAGTGTATACATAAGGAAAATAAATTTGTGCTAGAATCCATTTATAAAGACAGTTTAGAAATCTATCCTAGATTCCTGGGTCATATAGCTATTATTTTGAACACAAAGAAAATAGTATTTGTTAATTATACAATACATTAGTCAAACCACAAACTGTCCAAGATTTACTTACTACTCTAATTGTAATAATATCAAATTTTTGGACATTACTATAACTAGGAACAAAATTCACCAGAAGTTTGAATCAATTATTTACAGAAATGAGACTTTCTCAGATATGTACCTCCACTGTAATAGTTGCCAAGACTTTCATTGTAAGAAGAATGTTTACAAAGATCAGATTGTGAGAGCAGTTCGAATGTGTTCCAATACTAATTTACATCAAGAAGAACTCAATAAAATCACAAGAATCTTTTTAGATAGGGACTATCTATCCAACTTACTTTATAAAATAGGAGATGCGGTAACACAAGGATGGGGAACAAAATGTATACCCTTATTAGGGGCTAAAAAAGACATTGTGAACATTCTTAGACACAAGAACATCACTAAAAAAAGTCAAACATTAAAATTTCAATAACTTTCAGGTTATTAAACTTATTTATTTATTTTATATTTGTTGACCAGGTTTGTCTGGCTGAGCTGATAGCCCTTTTTCAGCGGAGGCCTGGGGAGAAAAGCTACACAAATTTACAATAAAAATGATAAGTAGTATTATAAACAAAGACATTGACATTTTCAAGTTGGAATAGTAAAAGTATAACAAATTATTTACAGAGTTTAAGTTGACATTTAACTTAAGATATATGCTGAAACAGTATGCTATGTTTCTAAGTACAGCAGGGTAGTTACAGTTGGTGAAGACCATCCAGGTACTATATCTGAAGAAATGTTTATTTTTTTAAGATTGAGTGGCAGGTAATTATCTAGATAAGATGACTAAGAGAGCTGATATATAACAGAAATAAATCCAAAGAGGGATATACTGTAAGCTATGTAGGAGAGGAAGATAGTTTATAGAGGGTGAGTACAGTGGCATGACCAGTCACTTTCTAGGTAGTCTTTGGCAGCTGATTTAAATTATTTGAGTTGTTTAAGTGATCAAATTTCCAATGACAGTTTTCCCAAGACGTGGTAGGGAAGTAGCTATAGAGGTTTTGACCAATTTTGCTCTTGGGTTTCTAGATTTGTAGTAAGTCTTGGTCTGTGCTTTGGACAGTCCTAGAGGGAGTATAGAAGGAGATTAGAGGAGACAAACTGGGAAATAAAGATGGCTGGTACAAGATAGAGTGGATAATCTGAAGCTGAAAGAGGCAAAGCTGGTGGGGTGATTCTAGACAGTTTATTTGTTTTAATGAGAGATGGTGATGAGACCTATAGCTTTGATTTACAGCAAATCTGGTCACTTTGTTATAGGTAGTTTCTAACTTAGGAGAAATGTTTGGAGGTTGGTGAGGATCTGAGAGCTGTACAATAGGCTTGGTAGGAGATAGGCATGACAGAGAGAGAGACTTTAGCTTTGTTTGATAGGAACCTTTTATTTCAGTATGAGAGACCAGGTTTTTGATGGGTCTTTTTAATACAATATTTAACATGCAAATCAAATTTCAGTTGGTTATCTATCATGATCCCTAGAAGTTTTGTGTTGGGTTCGACTGTGATAGGTGTTTTATTTAGAGAAAGGATAGCAAAAGTGGATTTAAGGTGGTTAAGTAGAGTCACCAGCATATTGGATGAGTGATGACTGAAGGCAGGAGGTATAGAGTAGATTAGTAAAAATACTGAAGAGTAGTGGACCAAGAATAGTTTTTTGGGGAACACCCATTTTGATAGGGAGAGGAGGGGAGAGAGCAGAGAGACATTTAACTGATTGTAGTCGATCTGTGAGGTAACTAGTAAACCAGGCAATGGTAGCGGTGGAGAAGTTAAAATTATATTTGTTTGGCCAGAAGAAAGGTGTGAGAGACTGCGTCAAATGCTTTAGTGAGCTCTAGAAAGAAGCATGACACTAGTTTATTATTATCTCTGGCCTGAGAAATAGTGTTGATAAAGGATAGGAGGGCTGTAGTGGTGCTACTTTGGATGAAAACCATGTTGAGGGGGTGAGCAGATTTTCTTGAAGTAAGTATTTCATGATTTGCTTATGCAGCATTTTTCTAAGATTTTTGAAAGAGATGATAGGATGGCTATGGGTCTGAAATTGGGGATTTCTATGGATATGGGTCTGAAATTGGGGATTTCTATGGAGTTACCTCCTTTGTGTATAGGTAGAGTATAGAATTATTTACAGATAGAGGGAACCTTGGTTTCAGAGATAGAATGGTTTATCAGTATAGAGACTGTGAGGGCTTGAGATTCTGCAGCTATCTGAAGGAAGTAGGGAGGTATATTCTCAATGGATGTAGAATGGGGTTTTAGTTTATCAAGCAGAAATTTGATTTTGCTGGTAGGTATTAGTTTAAGTAAAAATATATTAGAATTTTGACTAGAAGAGGAGTCAGGTAGATTTGTAGTGTTAGAATCAGAGGGGACAGGATTTATCATCTTACTAATGGATTTAATGAAGTAGGAATTGAAGATGGAAGCTGTTTCTTGGGGTGTATTTGTTGGGCAGGCATTGGGAGATGAGGGCTTACCAGGATGTAATATTTGATTTATTGAGTGCCAGAATTTCATGGGATTTGATTTTTGTGGGGTAGGTGGGTTATTATAGCATCTTTTTTGTCTTTGTTGATATATTTTTTAGTTACGTTTATGAGTTGTTTGCAATTTTGTAAGTGGATGGGGAGTTTAGTTTTTCCCACGTTTTCCACATTTTATCTCTTGTTTTCATTAAGGTGCGGGTAGCATTACTTAACCAGGGGGATATGTTAGACTTGATACGTACTGTGCGCAAAGGTGCCACTGAGTTAAAAATATTTAGGATAGTTGAGTTGAATGAGTGTACTACTTCATCTAGAGGGAGATGGGTCAGAAAAGACCAGTTTATTTTGGAGAGGAGGGTATTAAAAGTTTCTGGGAGGAAGTTTGACAGCTTGCGACATTCAATGTATCTATGTGGTCTCGAGAAATGTGGAGAGGATCTTAGAACTTTTACTGGGGTGTGATCACTTAGGGTATCAGGCAAAGTTTCAGGGTTATGATATTTATGTGGATCTGAGACTAATATCCAGTCAATAAGTGATGCAGAGTTGTGAGATTTATTAGCATGGGTGGGTGTAGAGATAAGCTGAGTAAAGCCATGGAAGTTGATACATAAGATAGAGCTAGGTGAGCAGAGGGATAGCCAATTTATATTGATGTCCCCTAGGAGGATGATTTCATTATGTATGTGCTGGGTAAGCCATGAGAAAATATTTTCAAGTAGGGGAATGTTGTCCCCAGGGGGTAGATAAATGGCTGCTACAGTAATTGTAATATGATTGTTAGTTTAAGGTTGGCAATCTGTTGTTCAGCGGGTGAAAAGGACAGGTTTGGTTTATATAGAAATGTGAGTGTAAATTGGTTTGAATAGGCAATGGCTACTCCTCCCCTTTTTTTCTTTTGATGGTCTAGTCGAAGTATATTATACCCCGGAGGGAGAAAGTCTTTATCAGAGTTAAGAGGTTTTAGCCATGTTTCAGTGAGAGGGATAATATCTGGGGAGTGAGTTGACATCCAGGAATGGAATTTACTGACTTTATTTACCACACTTCTAATATTCATTGAGTAAAATGATATGTGTTTTTTTTGGGAGGGTAAAGTATCCAGTGACAGGGTTAGTTGAATTGTTGATGGTGAGAGAAAGCTTGGGCCAGGATTTGGATGAATATCCCCTGATAGTAGTAGTGTTTTAGGGAGGATGTTGATATTATAGAGAGAAGGGTATTAGATGAAGTACTTTATTTTACTTTTTAGAGAGTTTGTGGTGGAAGGGGGAATTTTGATTTTCGGAAGGAGAGTATTTGTAGGAAAGATGGAAGGGGAGATTTGAAATGAGTAGGGAGGTTGTGCAACGGTATTCAGATGAGTAGATGTAGGAGATGGATTTTTAGGTGTTAGTTGGATATTATAGGAGGTAAGAAGGTAATGCAGAAGTAAAGACAGCATGTAGAGGAGAGTTAGAAACATGTTCTTTGGGTCATTGAGGTAGTCAGTAGTAGTAAGCAAAAGAGAATGAAGTAAAATTGTTATAAAAGATATTATTACTAGTTTCAGAGTAAAAGGGAGAAGGAGGGATGACAGAAGTAGAAGGAGATGGAATAGATAAATTAGTTAGTCATAGCAGACCTGGTGGTTATCTAGCTGTGATGTGTAACAAGTTGGGTTGGACCAGAGAACAGGAAGGGGGAGGAGTTAGATGGGAGGAGAAAAGGTGAGTATGGGTATAAATTAAATGATATGGGAATGGGAGTAGACTGGGGAGCAGACTGAGCCTGAGTGTAGCGAGGGCGAATGAAGGTGGGATGAGCCAGATCAGTTTGCTAAAACAGGAAAGATTGAAAAAACAATCTATCATGCAACTTTGTACTCTTTTAATGATAAGCCTATTTAGATGGGAAAACACAGTTCTCTGGATTTTATTCTGGCTGAAATGCTTATATCTGCTATGTAGCTAGCCTGCAGTAGGGTGAGAGTATGTAAAACTGTAGAGGTGGGATAAAAGTGGGAGTGTAATGGTTAGGTTTAGTGGTGAGCCCATAACCGTTCCTAAGTAAATCAGTTAACAGAACAGTGAGATATATACATACAATTACTTTGTCAAATAGTTAAGTTAGCCACTCAGTTTAGATGCCTCAGGCTTTGTGAGGAGTTTGTCACAGTTGAGTTGGGTAGGTTGCTTGTCACTGTGCCTACAGCCTAGGAAAAAAATGAGAGAGGTCTATTGTGAGTGATGGGTTGAGAGGGAGGGGTTAAAAAGGAAGATAATTAGAAATACAGTAACAAGAATATACAAGAACCATAAAATTAAGCAGCTATAATCATTAGATACATACATGTAGGAGGCATACACTAATAACACTAAACAAGTTAGAGAGATAGTGGAAAACAAATGGAACATTTTAAAAATTGATGCAGTTTTATTTATAAAAGTTGGGGAGAAGCCCCTTTTTATGTACAAAACAGGGAGAAATTAGAAAGGACTTCTACAAAAGGGAGAAATATGTCCTAGAAGTTTTTTAAGTTTGGGTACCTGTGCTTGTGTTAGTTGCAACCAATGTTCCTACATTTTTTTAAAGATGAGCACATTCAATTGGGAAATGGAAGCATCACACTGGCCAAGGGGAATTGTAACACTTGAGGTTTAATTTATATTGCAGTTTGCACAGGTTGTAAAAGTTTTTAAATTGGAAAGGCTGAAAGAAATCTTAGAAAAAGGATTTATGAGCACAATTACGATATTTTAGGAAAAATACGAACAATGCGTTATTTAAACATTCTTTATACTATAATAATTTTTAAATGTTCAAATTTGGTATCAATGGAGTTTTACCAAAAGATGACAGGGGGTGGGGGTGGGACAATGGGAAATACTTTTAGAATTCAAAGAACTATGTTGGCAACTTAAGTTAAATGTCTCCAACTCCCCTGGTCTAAATGAGTACATCTCTGTTGTTCCAGCTTTAAAATGATTCCACTGAAACTATAAGATGCTTGTATAATACTGTATCTATTACACTGAATGTAACAAATATCAGTGAATGTTGTTCAACATTTAAGGAAGTGCTTTAGGTTATTGTATTTAAGTATTTTTAAGTTATTTAAGTGTTACACATGAAGGGGTGTAATAGGATGATATGGATCACACGACAACCATTAATTTATATTTAAATAGGGTTTTGAATTAAATAAAGGTTCTGATGAAGTCTTGAAATATACAGTACGAAAGCGCTAAACCTCTGTTATGTATTTGTTCCATGTTGCAGTTTTTTCTGGATTAAACTAAGGGAAATAATTTCGCTAGCTCGAGTTTCTTTGTACTATTTGCTGCTTATAACTGTTGAACTTAAGTCCAGTATTGGACATTTCACTCAGGACTTATGCTACATGAGCTTATTTTTGATTTACTGGTCTTTCAGCTGCACGGTCACAGGGCAGAGATTCTTTGGTTACAGATATCACTGTTTTACCCAATCTGAGTCCAAGAAGCAGATACATTAAAAAAAATTCTAATTGTGGGTCTTAGTTCCCACTATTTTTGGTTTTGCCCAGATTCCTTGCTCTACGCAGTTGTGAGATATGCTTATAGATGTCCTATCCATCTCCCTTATAACTCACAAACTGTTGTAGACCTTGAGTAATACCAGAGGTCCTTATTACATTGAAAGAAAACTTGCTACTCTAACTTGACAGTTAGTGCAGTGGATTAATGATGTGTTTTCCTGTGTCAAGAGTACATGGTTCAAAGCTTTTATTTCCCTCCTTTGTACTTTTATCTTTTGCCAGTGTTTTAGCTGTTATTTCATGTTATCTCTGGTGTCTAGTGGTGGCACAGAGGACTGATATCATCTGTGGGGGGCTGGAGGGTAAGGGCTCAAATCCTTTTAGTCTTTAAGGCATGATATATATAGAGTATCCATAGTGTCTTGTGTTCACCCTCTGACCCACAATGTCTTCTGTTTTCTTAACAAGCACCTTTGAGGCACACTCTATAGAGTATCCCCAGAGTCTAGTCCCACCCCTCAACTCCCTTGATACAGAATATGTTGATGAAACATTAACATAAAGAAATGAAAGTTAACCATCACAAAAGTAATGGCCTGCTTAAATTTGAAGTACATGAGGTTCCCATGAGGTGTACACAATGAATTCTGGATTCATAAAATGCCCTAGCAAATTGCTTTTACAGGATGGTATGCACCACCACAGTGGGCTGTCTCTGTGGCCATACTAGATTTTATGAGGGATTTTTGGAAACAGGCACATGCTAATTAGCTGTGTGCTCCCCTGCCCCTAGAACTGCCTCTGAGTGATTCATAGAACAGCTCAGCTGTGTAGATTAGCACAAATGCACTTTGTACCTCACAGCCAAAAGGCCACTTTTATCCATCATGGTAGAGCTAAGTGCTGGGGAGCTTAGTGGTAAAGAAGGGTTAACAGGTGTGTGCATAAGTGCATGCGATGGGATACATGTAGGAGTATATGTGTGAGTATGTGTCTGCCTGGGAGGTAGCAGTAGGAGAGTTAGTGAGGGGCAAGTTAGGTAGGGGTTGTGTGTGTGTGTGTGTGTGTGTGTGTGTGTGTGTGTGTGTGTGTGTGTGTGTGTGTGTGTGTATGTGTGTGTGTGTGTTTGTGTGTATCTATGTGTGCATATGTGTGTGTGTGGGTGTTTTGAGGTGGCTGTAATACTATCACATATCCCTAGACTAATGGACAAAGCCTGCACCATTGAGTGGGGGAACCACTAACCACCAGAAAAAACTCTTTATAGGTATGTCTAAGCAACACTTAAAACAGTACAGGGGATGGGAATTGGAGGCACCATTAGCCACCAGGGATAACTCTATACTCATGCCTGAGTGGCACTTACACATAAGTGGGTTTGAGAAATACTAGACTCCAGGGAGAATGCTTCATTACCATGCCGCTACAGCACTTATACAAGATGTAGGCAGGAGGAACACAAGGCACCAGGGAATTCTTTGGTGAGATCAAGTTTATTGCCACTTATACATCACAGGGATCAGGTGTGGAACAACTAGACACCAGAGATTGCTTTTAATTCTTGTGCGGGGGTACAGATATTTGTTAAATTACATATGGGTCAGGGGGAATACTAGACACCAGGGATACAATGGATGTTCTGAGAAATATGGCATGTTCAACTCTAATGTCCGGCATTAATGACTGACTGAAATCTGTGTTTTACAATGGCAGGAAAAAGAGACATCAAGGATGTACTGGCAAAACGTGGACAGGTATGGGGGCTGTAATGTGTATGTGAGTGTTTTGTGTGTGTGTGTGTGTGTGTGTGTGTGTGTGTGTGTGTGTGTGTGTGAGTGTAAATGAGGGGGTGCATCTGTTTACACGATGTGGCAGCCATCACTATTAACATTGTGAATCTGCATTGTGTGGCAGTTAACTGTGATTCATATACATGCAAATTAGCTGATAATGAGGTCTTTCTTTAGTGTGACTAATGTGTCTATGAAGCATAAAATACTGCATTGTAGTAACTGGACATTTTTATTGCAGCCCTTAAGGAGATATGGTAGATGGTTAATGAACCCTCAGGATAACGTGTAAGTTAGATGTACAAAAACTTTTTTTGAACTGTTTTCTCAAGCATAACTTAACTTAACATAGAACCAACACTAATGCCACCATATTTAAAAAAGAAACAATTAGACATAACCTGCTTTAGACGATTTATGCAGCATGAAAATATAGAAATATTAGGAACCATAATGTTCTTAATCCAATATTCTCAAAGAAGAAAAAGCTACTGTTATGTCTACATTGTGTTTTTGTGGAGCTTTTCTCCCTGGGAATCTGCTGAAAATGGGCCTTGCAAACGCAGTCGTACTCATAGGTTCATAGGTTCATAGGTAGGTACTAGGCTTTCAGCCCATGGGCCCAAGCAAACCTAGCCAACCAGGTTCCCTGGCTTAAGCCACTCAAGAAAGTTAATTTCCTGTGCCCCTGTTGAGCAGAGCCACAGAAGTGATCCCTGGGGTATATTTCCTATTTCCCATCCACTCATCAAGATTTTTCTTGAAGAGTGCTAATGAGGAACTTTGCTTGACATAGAAGGGTAGCTTGTTTCAGAGTATAGGAAGTCTCTGGGACAGGAATCTATCCCCTCAGCATGTCCTGTTTATTGTGGTGACTAGGTTTAGCTCCCTAGAGCATGTAACTTGGAGGGATTGGGATTTCTTTAGGTGTAGCACATCCAACTTCTCTGGGTTTAACATAGCTTTATATGTTAGGCAGAGATCTTCTCAGAGTAGGTGAAATGCTACAGAGTAAAGCTGGAGTTTTTTGAGACAGTCAGTGTAGGGCATCTGTTTTGAGGCCAGTAATCCTCTTTGTGAGGTACTTCTGTGACATAGAAAGATTTCCTGACTGCTATGACGATGTGATTATCAAAGGAGAGACAGATGTCCACCTGGGTCCCAAGGTCTCTTATCACACATTTGGCATTAAGTAGACTGCCGTTTATGTGGTAGTTCATGGGTACAGAGTTTTTACCAAATGGGATGACAATGCACTTTTTGGCATTGAGCTAGAGGCTATGCCTCTGACACCAGGCATCTGTCTCAGTGAGGCCCTTCTGTAGGATGTCCACATCATTTGGGGACTCGAGTATGGCTCCTAGTTTGCAGTCATCTGTGAACTTCATTAGCCAGAGGCCTTCTGTGCTAGCCTGTACTTCAGAGAAGTAGATAACAAACAGGAGAGGTCCCAGGACTGAACCCTGTGGTACTCCACTTGTCACTGGTTTGAAGTCAGATTTGGAGTCTGCAACTTTTATAGTGTGGGTTCTGTCAGTGAGCCAGCTGGCAATCCTTCTTGTGATGTAGGGATTTATACCTAGTTTAGTGAGTTTAGCTATAATTCCAGAATGTGAGATGGTGTCGAAAACCTTGGTGAGGTCAAGATAGTCTGTGTGAACCACCTTGCCCTCGTCTATGGCTTTGATGACTACTTCAAAGAAGTCGATCAGGTCCAGAAAGCATGATCTGCCCTTCACAAACCTGAACTGGATGGGGTCCAGAGTTTGGAGGTTACCGATGTCTTTGTTTATGAGTTCCATGATGATACGTTCCATGGCCTTGCAGACCAGGCTCGTCCAGCTAATAGGGCAATAGTTCCCAGGATCAGTGGTGGCTCCCCCTTTGTAGAGTGGGATAACTGTTGCTGTGCACCATTCAGAGGGCACAAAGCCTGATGTGAAAGTATGATTGAACATGGTGCTTAGTTGGGGAGCCAGTTCATTCTGAAGTTCGTGTAAAATGTAGCCTGGGATGTTGTCCGGTCCCATCGATGCTGTGTTTTTGGTTTTAGAGAGTGCAGCTTTTACCTGCATAGATGTGATTACAGGGACTCCGCATTCTTCCTGTATAGATATGGGCCCTTTAGGGGGTGAGAGCAGGGTTAAGTTAGCACTGAACCCACCTGCCATGGTGTTGGCAATATCAGTTGGTTCTGTAATTTTCATGCCGTTGTGCTGTAACTCAGAGCTGATCTGGGTGTTGCCACTGAGATTCTTGACATAGCTATAGAATGCTTTGTGGTTGCCCTTAGAATCAGTGGTGATTTTGTTTTTGTAGCTAGCTTTAGAAGATCTTATGAGGAATATCAGCTTCTTACTGAAGCTGACCAGGGAGCCCCTCCACTGATGGGATTTTACTCTCTTTTACAACAGTTTCTTCCTTCTGTTGTAGAGTTTGTTTATGGCAGGAGACCACCAGATTGGTTTTATTTTTTTGGAGGATAGCATCTTGGTTCTGTTTGGGATAGCACAATCCATGTACTTGTGTAAGTGCTTATAGAGTGCATCTGTGTAGGATTCAGCAGTCGTAACTGTATTGTCCATCTACATGGGTGTCATGAAGTTCACCACTTCTGTCTTAAGAAGCACGAAATTGGCTTTCGAGAAAATTTTCACCATGGTTTCCTTAATGGTGGGTGGGGATAGGATGAGGATATCTAGGGTGATTAGCTTATGGTTGGATCTGACCAACAGGGAGTTGACTTCAGCTGTGGAACACCGGTCACTCATGTTGGTAATGACTAGGTCTAGGATATTGTTGCCCCTGCTGGGGGTGTGGATAAGTTGATCCAGGGCACTGGAATTTATGAATTCCAGAAAGCGTTTAGCGAAGGAGTTGGTACATAAGTAGTTTTCTCAGTTAATGGTGGGGTACTTGAAATTGCCTATTATTAGGGTGTTTGTTTGAAGCCTAATAGTTTCCAGTATATCAAGAAAAGAAGAATGGAAATTCTGGGGCATGGTGAGGGATCTGTAGCAAGCTACAATTTGAATTGCAGTTTTGCCCAGTGTTAATTGCACTTGGATAACCTCGGATGCATTATGCTGTGCAACTAGCCTGGAGGTATGGCCATCCTTAATGAATATAGACACACCTTCACCTTTGGTGTTCTGGTCCAGGTTAGATGGCCGAAAATTGTGGTATGAATTATAGCCTGGTAACGCAGGGGTGCTCTCTAGAGCCTTGAACCAGGTCTTAGTCACTGCACAGATATCAATGTTCTCCATTTTAAGGAGTGCCTCGAGTGAGTGCATTTTGAGATTTAGATGTCTAGTATTGAGTAGCATTGCCCACAGTTTTTGCTTGCCTGTTCCTGTTACAGTGGTGAATTTGTCATTTGAACCTTGCTTAAAAAAGGCACTATAGGGGCAGCAAGACCCTTAGCCAGTATCTGGAATCCCAGGGGTGACAGGTACAGGCCATCTCTGGCAAAGCATTGTGGTCTGTCGACCATGTCATCCCAGGCAGACAGATATCGGATCCCCTTAGAATGACACCAGAAGCTTAGCCAATTACTCTCCCGGTAAACAAATGGAAATAAATAAATAAATAATGAATAAAATAAATAAAATAATACTGGAAACTAAATTCAAGCTATTAAATTCTCCTTTGTGTTTGTTTCAAGTCATAGGTTCATAGGTAGGTACTAGGCTATTGGCCCTAGGGCCTATATAAGCCTAGCCAAAAAGGTACTGTGGCTTTCGCCACCCAAGAAAATTCTTTTCCTGTGCCCCTGTCGAGCAGAGCCACAGAAGTGATCCCCGGGGTGAATTTCCTATCTCCCATCCAATCATCAAGATTTTATTTGATAAAGATGGGTAGTTTGTTCCAGAGTATGGGAAGTCTCTGGGACAGGAATCTATTACTCAAGCATGTTCTGTTTATTGTAGTGACAAGGTTTAGGTCCCTAGAGCGTGTATAGCCTTCAATGACTGAAAAATATGTGGGACTGTTTTGACATCTCTCAATGAGTCATATAATGTAAAATACATTACTGCCGACATGAACCACAAAGCAATATGCATAGATTTAAAGTTTTGTTTTAAAAGCCAAATGACTTTATGACTTGGCCAAACAAATAAACATTGTGTACCTCATAACTTAGATTTAGAAATAACTACAACATATGGCAGTTAGAACAGGGAGTTTGTTAAGTAAATATTCTAGGCAAATAAAAGTTTTAGAAGAGAGAAAATAGAAACAGCTGAAAAACATTCTTCTTGATATTGTTTCTTAAGTTCTCCTTTTTTCCAAAGGCTTCAAGGTGGGACCAAATGAAGTTGCAAGTAAAGAATCTGAACTTTAGTTAACTTCAGGAAAATTCTCATTGACTTTAAGTACACTCTCAGGAAACAAACCAGGTAGATCTAAACATTACTATACCAGTCATAACAGTTTTGGTAGTCATATCAGTTACATCATATATCCACTTTAGTGCCTGAAAATCTACTGATTCAACACTTGATTTTAAAAGACAATTCCTCTGTTACCTTGGAATCTGTAAAGTTAGTTACATTTTCAACTACATGTAAAAAGAGAATTTTGAAAGACAGCATGTATGCCTAGTAGTTGTAACCTCTCAGTGCTAAGGTAGTAGAGATAAAAACTTTTCATTAAACCTGTTCAACAATCCTAGCAAAGAGCAAAGTAGCTGTGCGAAAGGAATATGTAGATGATACTTCAGACGCTATAGAAACTTGAAGTCGCAGGGTCTTTTTTCATCTTGACTTATAGTTCATTGACTGTGAATCAGAATGTCTTGAATTTCTGTTCCAAAAACCTTATAATATTTTAAGAAAAGGAACAACTCACCACATGGGTTCTCAGGGGATCATTGCAGGTTACTAGGCTGATAGCCTTAGAGCCTTTAAGCCTAGCCATTCATTCCCCAATTTTCCCAATTGTCAATGCCCAAGGGCTAGAATGGTTTTGGTATATGCCTGTGCTTAGGAGAATCTACAAGCTGGCTGTGTCAGTACGGGACACAGATGACAAGCCAGAGGTGAATTTGTGATTTCCCATTCTTTGCTCTAAAATGCATTTGAATAGACCTAGAAAGAGCTCTGCTTCACATGAAGGGGGGGGGGCAGGATTATCTTCCAGAGAAGGGTTAATCTCTGAGACACATACCTGTCCTTCCAACATGTTTTGTTTACGTCACAGATGAGATTTTGGTCCTTGGATCAGGTAATTCTAGTGCTGTTTGTTTTGCAAATGTGTATAGATCACCCCTCAGTAGCCTGTAGGAGACTAAGTGCAAGGATAGAGCTTGGAAGTGGTGCACATAGGACATTACTCTCAAACATTAATCATTTGAGAAAGCCTGCTCTTAAAGAGTATCTCTGAGGAAGATGTCAGTTACATTTTCCTGTAACAGAGTTAATGGAATAATTCAAACTGGCACCTTGAGGAGGATCTCCTGAATACTGTGTGGATGAAACTTTCTGATCTGAAATTATAATGGGAAGTGTTGAAACTTATGTCTATTCAGTGTTGCTGAGTGCTAAAAGAGAAGTGGTGTAGTTTCTTTTCAATTTCTGAACAGCATTTATAGGTACAAATGTGAGTATAAATAGTTTGAGCCTGAACTCTGACCTGTGTTGTTTCTTATAAATGACTATATGATTTCCTGTTGAGGTTGAAAGTTTTTCCTCTGCTATTCTTTTGTAATCAACATCAGCAAGAAGAGAGAGAGAGAGAGAGAGAGCAGCAGAGAATTCTTATTTATTTATTTATTTAGTTATTGCATTTGTTTACAGGGAAGGTCCATGGCTGTGGTGGTGCAGCAGTTAGCGTTGTCGCCTCAAAGCAAGAGGTTCTCCTGTTCAATTCTCAGCTGGAGTGCCTTCTGTGTGGAATCTGCATGTCCTCCCCGCGGTTGAGTGATGCTAAAGACATACATGTAGGTGCGAGCGTGAATGGGCGTGCCTTCTTTGAAGGTTGGGCGTCAGGATGGCAACTCAGTACCATAAAAATCCACTGCCAATCATGAGCGGACCGGAGTTCCGCTGTGGCGACCCCTAACCGGGAAAAGCCAAAAGAATTTTTACAGGGAAGGTCCACTGGGCCTAGGTGAGCCCATTTTCAGTGCAGGCCCAGGGAGAAAAGCTCCACATACAAATTACAAGTGATACACATGCAACAGAAATGCAGCAATACAACTACAATTACATAAAAAGCTATAAGGCAATACAGTAACAATCATGGACATGGCTTTAAAGTAAATATGGGGTACAAGTACATATCAGGATTAACAGGTATTAAGCAGTATGCAGTTTGAATAGGAGTGGAATGGTCCAACTTCTGTTGTCTGACAGTGGGGATCAGTAACATAGATATGCCAACCTCTGCTTTTGAAGAAAGCAAAGGAGACCCATAGCTGTGGCAAAAGAGACATTTTTCTTGATATACTCTGTTTTCTGTCGAGTCAGCTTTTTAATATTCTTAGCTTTGCAGGCTCAGTTATATATTTCTTTTTAGATTTCTTTTTCAGAGGTAAAAACCTTTCTCAGAAAAGATGCTAACTTTTTGACTAAGAAGTTTGGTAGCTCTCATTAACATTCTACAGCATTCACAGTCATTAACATTGTGATATGGGCTCAAAGACAAAAACACACTAGGCTTTTGAACTATGTGTCTATCACATTGTCATCTCCTTATAGAGCTAGCCAAAATAAAGGATTGAAAATTATATTGACACACGTCTCCATCAAAGAAAACAAAAAAAAGAGCCAGTGAAAACAAAGATTTTATAAACTGTTCACAGTTCTTTTCATGTGAGAAAAAGATGTGTAACACCTGAAATGGTGAGAAGAACTGAAGACAACATGTACCAGTACTGCACATATAAGGCAACCACATGAATACTTACAACTGCACTTTCTAGCATGAAATCTGTATTGAAGCTAAATGGAAGAAAAGCACTGTTTTTAGAATTTCAAGTTGGGAGATGGTGCAAATAAAGTGGGATATAGCACAAAGGTTACAATTTACTGCCGCAGTGATCTTCTTAAAAAAATATCAGTGGTAATTTGAGAGATTTGAACCTTCCAGAGACAAAATCAAGCATGCCATGTTCCAATCTGAGATTAAATAAAATAATTGAAACATTCAATCTGGGAGGTTCTAGCAAAATGTATTAGTTGGAACACAGAAAAAATAATCTTTGATCTTTTTTTTTCTCTCTGTCTCTTTTTCTTTTTTGTAGGGACGATTAGGTGATGGGTGTTCAGTTTAGGGCTCCATAGGCAAACACTGACCATGCAATAGTATGGGTAATACTGGACATAGGTCATGAGCTGAGATGGGCCACAAAGGTCATGTTCTGGAATTATAGGGCAGCTGACTACAAGAGAATGGTGCAAATCATAATCATAGAGTCTGGACAGTGGCAAGGCAATGAGGGTAAGCAGAAACTATGGGAACTCATAAAAGGTGATTTCAGGAGATATGTAAAGAGGGGTACCAAGGCAAACAGAAAAAGGGGTTGGATTCAATAGCAAGGTGAGCACAACCTTATAGAAAAGAGGATACAGGGAGTGGAGGGGCATTAGGGAAAATCATTGAGAGGATCACATGGAGGCTAAAAGTAAAGCACTGAAGTGGATCAAGAAATCAAATGGGGAAATAAAGAGAAAGTAAGAAGACTGGAAGATGACGATCTTCTTTGGGTACATAAAGAAAGGAAAAAAATACTACTGTGACAAATGAACAAACTAGCCTCAGACAGCCAGACCTTAATGAAGTTAAAAGAGGAATTAAACTTGTAAACAAATATTTCACACCAGCATTCTCAAAAAGAAGGAGATGGAGTTTGTGAATCTGGGATAAGGGGATGATGGCAGATGTAGGGATAACAACTGAAGAGATGGAAAATGCATGAGGAAGTCTGAAAGAGGATAAGGTGCTGTGACATTGCAGCCCATCAAGTATCCTTAAAAGAACTACAAGAATTTTGGTAAAAGCCTGCCAAAATTACTTAAAGGTTACCCTCTATGTTTCCAGTGGTAAGTGGATTGGGTTCATTTTGTTGGTACATAGGCACAGCAGAATCACTTTGAGTCAGGCTGGTGTGCACTATATATGTGGAGCATACCTCTCATCTGTCCAGATTTTCACAAAATGTCCAGATTTATGCCTCTTATTTTTAGTCTGATCCTCATAAAATTTCTAGTTTTCTGGCAAATCATCGAGGACTGAAGTATTTAAAAATGACAAACATTTGAATTTCAGAAAATGCATACTAATGCAAAACCTATTATTCTGTCAACGTTTAAGTTAGAAAGAGCAATATTTTGAATCAATTCCTGATTTCAGGCTGTTGTCCCCCCATTATTTACAACGTTTTCCAGATGTCTTGAACTAAGAATTAGAGAAGTATGTTATGGAGTTTTTCCTTTCCCAAATGGTGTATAGCTATGAAGTTAGTATATATAAGCTGAAGGTGCAGTAGGACTTACTCAACTGAAAAAAAAATCTTTATTTGGATTTTTGAGCAAAGATATTACGTCTGTTCGATTCTTGATAAGTTACAGTCAAGATATTTTTAAGTGGTTTTTGTTTCCACAAAGGCATTGAAAGGAGTAACCCGTGAAATTACAGGATGTACAGATGGACTCCAGTGGTGGGCAAAATGATAAAAGCAATCCTGTAGTCAAGGCTTAAAGGGTTTCTGTAACAAAATACATTGCTTGGTGAGTTCCAACATGGATTCACAGTGGATACATCTGCCAGACTACTCTAGTCCAGATATATGACTGGATCTTCAGTAGATAGAGGGGACAGACGGTGTTAGACAAAAGTGAATGGGGGTGATAATCAATAGAGAACTTTCAAAGGGCAACAGGTTGAAAAGCTATGTCATGCAGGGAATCTGTCATATTTAATTTTTCATTCCCTGACTTGCCCTTGAAGACTGGAGGCAGAGTCATATAAAGTGTTACATCTGTGAAAAATGAACTAAAGAACAAATGTCATACTGAGGGATGTAAAGCTAAACAAATCCTGAATCTGAAAAGGCTCTTAGGGCTACTATTGTGTAAACTGTTCAGGCCATGATTGGAGTGATGGAGGCTTTATATTAAAAAGGAGGTCACAATACTGGAGAAGGTATAGAGGAAAGTCTGACAGATGGGAGTATCAGGATAGGCTATGACAATGTAACCTCTTTCATTAGAAAAATGGGGGAATGGGGATAAAGTATGGCTGTGTAAGGTACTAAAAGGTAAGTGTAATAGGTTTCTAATGCTTTAAGTGGTGATCAGACAATACACTCAACTATTTTATTATATACCTGTCCATGGACCATAAGCCCTTCACAGTCGATCAGTCTAATCATTTCCCATGATAAGTTAGTCCATTCATTCCCCATGAGGTGACAGCTAATAACAAAGAATGTTGTACATGAAACCATTGGGGGTTTTGTATTAAGGTCTAATTCCACCCCTTGGTGACTGACATAGCTGTCCATATTACTGTGTGGGTATATAACACACTATTCCTTGATTGTGTCTTTCGGCTTTTCCCGGTTAGGGGTCGCCACAGCGGAACTCCGGTTCACTAATGATTGGTAGTGGACTTTTATGTACCGGGTTACTAGCCCTGACGCACAACCTTCAACGAAGACACACCCCATTCACGTATGCCTCCACACAGAAGACGCTCTAGCTGAGAATTGAACGGGACAACGTCTTGCTATGAGGCGACAACGCTACCGCAGCACCACCACCGCAGTGATAACACACTATCCCTGCATATAGGTATTCTCATGCCAATGATAGCTGCCATCACTAGCTTGATAGACAAAGCCCACATCTGTAGTTACAGCAGCTCTGCCTGCATGCCTCCACTCACATGTTGCAAAACAGTCACTGGCTACAAGTCCCTCTGAATCAAACTCAAGTCATATGTATTATACTCAGGGCTTTATCTCTCTATGTCACAGAGCTGGACAATGCAATTTGTTATTCATTTGAAAAAAGTAAACTTAGAGAATTTCTTCCTATCTTCAATTTATCCATTTGTTGACCAGGTAAGTGAACTGGTCTTTATAGACCTTTTCAGCCATGACCCAGGCTGGATAGACAAGAGAAAATATTGTTTATATAGACACTTTAAAGCCGTCAGTCAATTTTCATGTTTTGGGGAAGTGGGAAGAAACTAGAATACCTGTAGGAAACCCACACAAACACAGAAACAGCATACAAACAGCACAGTGACTGAAGATCAGGATTGAACCTTGGAGTTCAGAGGTAGAGACCTTAGCTACTTTACCACCATGTTGCCTCACTTTGACTTTGCAAAGTAAATAAGGAACTAGTCATCTTTACAGAATTATATGGTTCTGTCTATATAAAACTCAAGCTATCTGTAGACATCCACAAAATGAAGGATATACTCACCATACAGGAAAATAGAAACAGAATGGAAGGACTTGTTAAAGTGTGACTTTGTTGCAAGCTTAGGCATAAAGGAGGGGATTATTTCTAAATATCACCTTCTTCTTTTGGAAAATTACGCAAGATGATTTGACAGAAAGAGTTTGTGACTTAGATATTCTCTTAGTGAAAGTTAGCTGGTTCTGCGGAGTACAGGGACAGAAGCCTGACAGACCCAACTGACCCGGGTTCAGTTAGTAGTAGGTGTGCTTATGGAGCCAGCCAGGAAACTAGAAGAATGAAGAGGTGAAGCCTGCTCACCTCTCCAAAGGAAGAGGTTGAGTGGTATGTCATATAGAGCAACTCCTATTAATATATCCCCTTTAGAGACCAAAGACCAAGCAGAAGCTGTCTACAGTTGAGGGGTGGGGTTGTAAGAGAGGCTACATCATTCAAAGAAGTGAGCAACAGCTCTATTGTGCACCTATTATACACCCACCCACCCACCTCTACAGCACTTATGCAACAGACAGGGGAAGTAGCTAGGGGGTATAACAAAATCCCCTGATTGCTGCAGAGATTACTGCAATACAGCACCCTGTTAAGGAATGAATGGCAGAATCATGATAATTAGCCAGATGGTTGTCAGGTGTGTGTGTGTGTGTGTGTGTGTGTGTGTGTGTGTGTGTGTGTGTGTGTGTGTGTTCAAGAAACACACTGCCTTGCTGGCATATGTACTTCCTCTGAAAGTCTACAAAAGCTCAAAGCCCCTCTTCCTACCTCTCTGTGGATGAGATGGACTGACCAGTACAGGAATTGCCTTTTAGACCCACAGACAGAATTATTTCAGTTTTGTAGTACCACAGTAAGAGAAGGGTTTCTGAGAAGACTGCTTCTTTCTTTGGATTTTCAGCTGCTGAGCTCAGATAAGAAACCCTTTTGGGTTTTATTGCCTCCCCTCTGTTTTGTTTATCAATGACTGAATAGCGTATTCTGTTGCTTTTTCTGTTTTTTTTTCTGATTATAAATTGTGTATATGCTTCTGTGTTTTTCAATGACTAGCATAGTAAAGCCTATATTGTGGATTAAAAGCTTCATTTGGAAGTTTTGACAGGAAAACTTCCTGCTGATATTGCAGGGTTTCTTTTTAGGATTATGATTATTTGAGGTGATTAAGCAGGATTACCGCATTTTAAATGACTGTTTAAATCACAATTTTGGCACTGTTTTGCATGTTAAACATTTCTGACAGGAATTTTTCATCAGTTTATGATTTATTAATTGTCCAATACTGGTTTAGACTGTATATGTTCATTTTGATTGTTTGATATTTTTTTCTACAAAATTAGGAGACTTATTTTGTACTTGGAGTTGCATTACTGAAACAGTTATTTTCTTAAGTGCAGTCTTTAGGATAGTAACTCCTGCAGAAATAGACCAGATTTCTTTTGCCACCATTTCTGATAGGAATTTGTCATCAGTTTATGATTTATTTATTGTCTAATATACTGTTTTTAATAATTTGGTGCTGAAACTAGCCTTTATTTGTTAAAATTGGGAACATTTTGTGGCATGTATTTTGTGCTTTGAGCTGTGTTACTGAAAAGATAGTGTATTTGCCATATCTAGTCTTGTGCAGCCAATATTTAGTATTGAGCTGGATAGTTTCTTGTCCCTGACTTGATGGACTCAGATATAGCACACCACCACCACCACCACCACCACCACCATCTACCTCTTGTGCACCTAAAACACAGAAATAAGTCAAGAAATATGCCTACAGCTTGTGACTCTGCAGTAGCCTTAAGCAGGCTATCAGACCATTCACCTTCTTTTGCCTCCAGGTTCCCTGGTGTGGTGTTAGTACCAGAACTGTGGGTGACACAAGGGTTAAACACATTCATCTGGGGCTGTACAAGTTCCTGGTTTAGGTACTGAAGAACCATACTCTTTAATGCAGGGGATAATTAGGGGTGCAGAATGCAGAATCTGTTGCTGTGTTGATATACCTCCCTCTGCGGATTCTCCTACTTGTGTAATGCTTGCAAAAAAGAGACAGAAGATCCACCACATCACAGGGTAAGAATCTCTGGATGGGTTTCTAGCTGAGATGGCGGCTGTGGCTAAGCCCATTGCTTATGCAGTTAATTATGGGGTACAAACCTGGGTTATGAGTAATGCCAAGACTCACATCCCTGTTCAACTATCCAGGGATGCCAATTTTAAAGGGATTCGGAATCTAACATTTCAGAAGTGTTTGAGTCTAAGCAGTCAGCTTTCTTTGAGGACAAACAGGTGCAGAAAACCAAACAGATGTTTTCTTTTCCCCAAATGTTGGCTAGATTTAGGGATGTATTCAATTGGGAGCAATATTCTGCTGCTTCTGAGGTCAGCAAGGTATATTATCTATTGAATGATGAGGGTCCAAATTTGGCAACCTTCCCTCCATTAATCCCAGCACCGGAGGATGTTTTTAAGAAAGCTTGCAATTCTCGTCTATTGAATGAATATTTGCCTTAAAAGTGTTTAAGAAATTCAGTCTGTGCTCGACAGTACCTTGTCTCAAAGCCTCTTAGTCTGTGATTCCTGCTGCTGTGTCCTCCGTGACATCTTCTAAAAAAAAAGACTGTCTTCATCAGAGTTCCTTCAGATAAGCTAAGCATGTGGCTAGGATTCCAGGGGAAAAAGCTGGAGCTGTTCAGCACAATAACCTTTAAGGTGTTTAACTTCCAGCATTTTATGTAGAAGTTTATGTTGAGGGTAGCTGTAGTTCAGATCCTGCCTTGTTAAATGCTGAGCAAGAATTCTATATTAAAGATATTGTGTTCAAGGTTTCTCAAATGTCAAAACATGATTTAAAGAGTGCCTTGGAAGGGGCAAATACTATTACTAAAAATGCAGTGGCATCTATGACGATGAGGATGCATGCCTGGTTGCAAAGTGAAAACATTTCTGATGAGTTAAAATATGAGATTAGGAATGCTCCTGTTGATTCTGATTGTATGTTTGGCACAGCAGGTAATCAGATCCTTAGTTCTTACACAAGAGTGATACCTCCAGGTGCATCTGCAGTTATCTCCTACTGAAGCCTCTAGGCGTCAAATATTGCTTGTTTGTATTTCCATCAATAATTCCAAAACCATGCTATGTACAAGCTTTTAAAACAATTCATCTTAAAGCTTACACAATGGCAAACTGAACAGCATTAATGCTGACCTCTGACTAATGCAGGTAAATTGATATTAACTGTTGTTTTTATGATATTAATTTATATAGATATAATTTTCACATTTTTCTAAATATCTCAATGACCAAGTAACACAGGCAGAACTCCTTAGCCTTATATGAAAGCTTGCAGCCAGATGAATAAAATGCTGCTGGCAGTATGTGTATAACTTGAGTGGTTGCTGAGATATTGTAAGTTGTTTACAAAATAATACAAATGTAATTGTTACTGTATATACTGTGACTTATAAAATTCTATTTAAGACCTAGAACCTAAAGAATACGACAACTATAAAAATAGTTTGTACTGAAGAGTTTACCATTTATACTTCTTTCATAACCCCCATGGTTCCAGAGGTATGAACATTTGTTTGAAATGTGAGGACATAATTTGATTCTGTCAAAAGGCTTAAGCTCCACCCATTGGAAGTTACAGTGCAAACTTCCTGAGCTCCATTGGAGGAATGAGTTAAACAGTGGGATAACAGAAGTAAGCTGGTGCAAGGGGTGCCTAAAATGTTCTATAGTCCCAAGTTTCCCTCCAGTAAGCAAAATCATTTTTAGAGGCCCAAGAAGCAGAAGTTCAAGCTGAACAAAAGCTAAGGCACCAAAAAGAAATGATAGGACAAGAACTCCACCAAACTTAACAGGAGAAGTTCCTTCCCCAAAAAGGATAACCCCCTTCCAACCTATGACTATGATGAGGCCCATCACTTGTTTTTACCAAGTCCCCTCTGGGTGCCCCATCTCAAAAGTTATCTCTCAAAAAGGTGGCTTGGCTGTCAGTAGTACCTGACAAATCTGTGGTCATCATTATTGGCAGAAGTTACAGGTGGCAGTGGAAGGATCATCTGCCTTGGTAAAAAAGGGAGTGCCCCCTCACCCACCAGATGAGACCTTGTTATTCTCTCCTATACTCCAGTAAATGCTGGTTTCAGGTGTCATAGAACCTGTCCCTCCTTTGAAAACAATGAAAGTTTTCTACTCCAGACTTTTCTGGTTCCCAAAAGAGAGCTATTGTGGAGGCTGGTACTAGGTCTATCCTTTCTGAATACCTTTATCAAGGTCCCCAAGTTCAACAAACAGTGATTCCCCTTTTGCTGGACTGCTGCTTTATGGTGATCCTGGACTTGAAGGATGCAAATCACTGTATCACCATTGTTCATGACTTCAGGAGATATCTGAGATTTGTTGTGTCTGGTTTGAAGTTCTCTGCATTGCCCTTTGAGTTATGCACTGTGCCTTGAGTGTATACCAAATACCTTGCTTCTGTAGTGCCTCACTGCTGGACTCTTGACATTCACATCTTTCCTTACTTGGACAACTTGATGATCTGTGCAGAGTCTGTATCCAGGTGTTTGGAATTGCTAGAGAAGCTCTCGACCTTATTCTCCCTCCTAGGGTTGAAGTTGAATTTTTGGAAGTTGTACCTGGCACCCTCACAAAGACTCATCCTCCTGGGGTGCTTAATTTACTACAACAATAGAATGGCCTTTTTTTCCCCAAAGACAAGGTCCTGCCCTACCAGATGGTGTTTCAGGAATTCTCCAGGAGGAAATTCACTTCAGTAAGAGAATTCCGAAAAATTCTAGGACTTATGGCATACATGATTCTCATGATACCACTGGCCTGTCTCCAGAAATTTCAGTGGTATATACAGCACCTACATTCCCTGGAATCTTAGTTACCAGTGCTGCCCTTTGTGATGACCCACCACTGGACCAGTAATCAAGGAGCCTCAATCCTCACAACTGGCACCAGTGGGGGATGTACACTGGGAGGATAACAGATACACACATGGTATTTCCAAATGCAGCTCTCTATATCAAGTGCAATTTCCCTTAAGAGCACACAGAGACCACAATCAGTCCGAGGCTGGTTTCTCCCTTTTCTCCAGATCCCCAGTAAGACTCCCCAATGGCACAGCTATAGAGTTGAGATCTCAGCTGAATGGCCAAGCCAAGACCTTCAGCACTCTCTCTGTCCAACCAGTGCTTCATGTCCCTGCAAAAGGAGCTGACACACACACTCTTTGAGATTTGATTCACACACACACACACACACACACACACACACACACACACACACACACACACACACACACACACACACACACACACACACACACACACACACACACACACACACACATACCTGGGAAAGGCTAGCACAGGTTTACTAGCTACCCCCCTTTTGTCCATACTATAAGGTAGTTATCACCGAAACCAGTCAACTCCTTATCAGGTACTTTAAGGTTCTTAAGAAAGGGTGTCCAATCTTAGTGTGTAATATTAATATCAATACAAATAAAAATATTAATACAAATGGTAGTTTGACCAAGAGCAAAGCTCTTAGGAGTGGTCCACACAGTGTCACCAAATAAATATGTAAGTACTCTCAAAACTTAAATATCTCTATACGCTCAAAACCTAAATATCTGTAGACAGATCAGCCACAATGAAAGATTTAAGTATATTTAATAATGAATAATAAAAGAACAAGCAAATACTCAATATATATTCACAGTGACATCAGAGTTCAAAATCACAGGAAATATTAAAAAAAAACATTGCAGGACAGTCTCAAATAAAGAAAAAATATCTAAACTAAGCTTTGTTATATTCCTGACTATATCTAAGAGACTTACTATACCCTAGAAACTTACTTACAGAGCAAGGTAAATATGTGGTGAATGGGTTTTCTTATTGCCAGGTCCAAATCAGAATACAGAGTGCCCTGTCTCACTAAGAGACTCCTCAAATTAATATCTCAAATATTACTGATGGGATAGCTTGCAGAATGACATCATTTCTTGTCATCTGACTCTATCCCAGGTGAAACCCACACTGTTGGAAGCTTGGCAGGATTTAGCATCTACCTGTGAAAATACATAGATCTCAGATCTTTTATTTTATTTTAAGCACGAGCACTTTATAAAATACCTTTTTAACGCACATCTGTACAAACCAGATTGATATACACATGACATACAGTTCTAATACATTTGTAACACAAGCATCTTACACAAATCATTTCAGTATTCACCAATGACATATAATTATCTACAAAATTCCAGCTAGCTGGGCTGGCAGTATTTTCCTTTGTCACACCCTTCATCAGACGAGAGCTGCAGTTCAGGGCTTCCCTTTTTTATTTATTATTTATTTACTTATTTATTTGACATTTGCTAACTGGGTTAGTCCAACTGGGCTAAAGCCCATTTTCAGTGGAGACCCAAGGAGAAAAGCTCCACATAGTTATAACATTTTATAAAAATAAGCAAAATCAGAGATATACAAAGTCAATGGCAATAACAATGGCAATATATAACAGTTACAAATTTGAGAAATCCAAAACAGGTTATAAAATAACTATGAGTAGATACAATAATCCAACACATGTAAAATCACTTTATACATATTTTTATTAAAAACTATGTAAGCCTAATCCTCCTAAAAGAGTTATCAGGTAGAAGTAGTAGGGGAAGAAGTAGGTAGAAGAGGAATAGGTAAGGGTTTATGTAGTGTCATGACAAGGGCATATCTAAGATTTAGCTAGACAATTTTTTAGTTCTTTTTTGAAATTGTTGGAGTGTGTAATGCTCCTTATGCTGAGTGGGAGCTTGTTCCAGTTATGAGATACTGAATATTTGTATAATACTTTCCCAATAGCTTTATTGGGTTTGTATATTTGAAAAGGTTGGTCATTGCTAAGGAGTGAGCAAGAAGGGGTATAGTAAGATACAAGACTGGCTAGGGAAGGGCACACTGTGGATTTGTTGAGTAAGAAGTGAGTTATATGAAATTGTGAAAGTTGAAGTTGGTAGGGGAATTCGAGCCACTGTAGTTTTTTTTTTAGTGCCAAGCAGTGGTGAGAGGTATGGAGTAGGTTTGCAACAAATTTAGTGATTTTATTGTATGCCTGTTCCTTCTTAGTAGTTAAAGAAGATTGAAGGTTTGTAAGGATAGGGGCAGCATAGAGAAGGCTTGGAAGTAGGTAGGCTTGAGCCAAGGGGACTCTACAGACTAATGTTAGGAATTTTTTGTTTCTATAGAGGAGACCAAGTTTTTGGTTTGTTTTTTTATAGATTGTTGGAAATGGAGGTCAAATTTTAATTCATCATCTATTATCATTCTGAGTAGCTTTGTGTGGGATTCTGCATTAATGATGGTTTTATTTAAGGAAGAGATGGAAAAGGTAGGTTCAAGATGTGAAAGTGATTTTGGAAGAAAGAGTAAAAGTTTAGTCATTTTAGGGTTTAAAATAAGATGTTTTTCAGTGAGCCATCTTTCAACAAAGATAAAAGTGCTTTGAGTAAGATTGTGAAGTTGAGAGATACTTTTAGAAGAGAAGATGAGTGCTGAATCATCAGCATACTGAATGAGAGAGGAGTGTAAGCAAGAGGTATAGAGGTCATTAGTGAAAATGTTGAAAAGAAGGGGTTCCAGGATGGAGCCCTGGGGAGCACCAGTATGGATGGGAAGGAAGGGGGAGAAGGAGGAATGCCATCTAACAGATTGCAGTATGTTTGAGAGGTAACTAGAGAACCATTCTGGAGTATTAGCTGAGAGATTAAGCTTGGCTAGCTTGGTTAGGAGTTTAGAATGGGATACCATGTTGAATGCCTTTGATAGGTCTAGGAATAAACATGAGACAAGTTTATTATTATCACAGGCTTCAGCTACAGTATGAATAAAAGATAAAAGGGTTGTAGTTGTACTATGGTTTGGACGGAAACCATGTTGGGTAGGTGTCAAAAGGTTTTCTTGGATGAGGAATTTAAGAAGCTGAGTGTGAATACATTTTTCTAGGATTTTTGAAGGGGGAGAGTATAGCTATAGGTCTATAGTTAGATGGATCAATGGAATTGCTTCCTTTGTGAAGGGGTATGGCATAGAAAATTTTCAAAATGTCAGGAACAGTGGCTTCACAAATTGATCTATTAATGAGTATCCAAGACTGGATAGGCTATAAAGTCAGTTGCAAGTTTGAGAAGGGGGGTTATCAGCAGAAGGAGGACATGGTTTTAGTATTTGGAGGAGAAATTTCATATATCTGGTTGGTATGGGTTTAAAAGAGAAGAGGGTTAGATTAGAAGGTGTTTGAGGAGGGATAGTAGCATTGGAGTTCTGGTTAGTGTTGGCCCAATTATGAATAGTATCAATTAAGTAATGGTTGAGGAGGGAGGCAGTGTCATGTGCTGAATAGTTAGGGTAGGGATTAGGAGTTTGAGGGCTTCAGGGGTAAAGGATAGAGTTGATAGTTCTCCAGAATTTTTTGTGATTAGAGTGATGGCTAGTTTGGGCCTTATAGTAAAATTATTTGTTGACATTATACATGTTTTTGTTTTGGTTTCTGAGTTCTTTGAAGATTTGATGGTGAGTAAGGGATTTGGATTTTATCCAGGTTTTCCATGCAGAATCTCTGTGATGCAGAAGGGAAATGTTTCTTTTGTCAGCCAGGGGACATAATTAGATTTTATTCTGATTTTCCGAAGGGGTGCTAGTGTGTTGAGAATGTCTAAAAAGATGTTATTGCATTTTAGCACTACATCATTAAGGGGAGACTATGCAGGCAGAACCAGTTTATTGATGAGAGTCTTTCATTATAATTGTGGATTTGAAGATAGAGAGTTTATGACAGTCTTTGTAAAAATAAGGTCTGCATAGTTGTGGAGAATGTCTTTGGGTATAGATGGGAAGGTGGTCGCTTAAGGTATTGGGAAGTGTCTTGGGGTTCTGATAGAGGTGAGGGTTGTTAGTTGGTATCCAGTCAAGGGTAGTACTGGTGTTGGATTGTTTATTCAAGTGGGTTGGGGTTGTGATGAGCTGGGTAACTACAAAGAGATTGATGCTTTGGACTAGGGAATTTGCACTTAGTATTTTTCAGTCAATACTCATATCACCCAGCATTACAGTTTCATAGCTTATATTTTGGGAGATCCATGACAGTATGTTTTCAAGAATAGGGACATTTTTGCCAGGTGGGATATAAGTGGAAGCAATGGCAATTTTGCTTGTGGGTGTTTATGTGGCAGTTTAGTATTAGTTTGGAAGGGTGGAAATCAGGTGGATTTGTGGATAAGGCGGAGAGGTTCAGTTCTTCAGAGTAGAGTATGGCTAGACTACCTCCTTTTTTTGAGATTGTATCCTGGCAGTAAATATTGCAGCCTGGGGGTAGGATGGCATTGTTTGAGGTATGGCATTTTAGCAAGGTTTCGGACAAGCTTAAGATATGTGGAGTATAAAGGGAAATGCATGCTTGCAGTTCAGTCATTTTATTTAACAGACTTTGTATGTTTATAGATAGAATGAGTAAAGTTTTAGGAGATGAGGAGAGGGTTGAAAAGGGGGGCTGAGAAGATGGGGATGGAGAAGCAGGAAGTTGTTTGAATAGACGTGCATAGTGATGTGGAGGGACCTGGATTAGGGTGTATATCACCAGCTAGAAGGAGAATTCTAACAAGTAAGGTAAGCTTGGGAGTGTAGGAGCTGGAGATGAGATTTTTTAGTTTGATTCTGGGAGAGATAGAAGGGGTGAGAGACAACACTTTGCTTTTGAAAAGATGAGTGTAAGAGGAGTTAAATAGAGAGGGAGAAATAGAGCATGATAGGGTGAAGTTATGGTTGTTGGATGCTTGGGAGAAAGCTGGTGATGATTTTAGATTAGCAATATTAGTGTGATAAGAGGTCAAATGGGAAAGAAGAAGTAGAAATGTAGTATGTTGAGAAGCATGGTTTAGAAGGTAGGGAGAGGGTGGGCTACTATGAAAATTGGAGGGAGGTAGAAAAGATGAGGGGTGGTGTCTGAGAGGTAAGACTTGGGTGGAACAGCATAGACTGAGGTGTTAGACTGAAGAAGTGGTGAAGGATTGGTAGAAGATGATGTAACACTAGAGGGTGGGTAGTAGTAGGAATGTAATATAAGATGTATTGGAGAAGTTGTTTGGTTGGAATTAGAGTTTGGAGAATGATTTACTATAGGTTAATGATGGTTGGCTAATTAGGGGGTGGAGGTTAGAGGGATAGGGTTTATCTTTAAGGAGGTTGGGGTGGCGGGAATGGGGGTTGGAAGTGCTAGGACGAATGGAGCAGGTTAGAGCAAGTTTCCAGCATGTATGCTGTGAAAAAAAGTATCACCCACTTTGCCAGAGTGTAGAAAGCAGTGTTTCAACAACAGGTATGAATAATATTTACAACAGAAAAATAAAATATATACCCTTTATTTTGGAGCAATTTTGATCATCAAATTAAAAGTGTTTTAGGTGCAAGATAATGCCTTTTTAAAAGTCCCCTTATATGGCGAAGTAAGGGGGTGTACTAAAAACAAAGTTATGGAAGGAATTGGGTAGCTAGGATCTGTGGTTGTGTGCTCACCACTGTGTGTTACAATTTAACAAAATTGCCTATTTAAACCTAGCTTGTTAACATACTTTATGCTTGCAGTTGGACTTTGTTCTTTAGGACTAGTGGTCCAAGTATTTTGATGGCTGCAATATCTACTGATTCAGGTAAGTTAACTATTGGGAGGTGTTTTACAACTTAACTAGAAGTAGAATAAAAGTAAAAATTATGTGAGGGACGCAAAAACACTAGTAGAATCAAGACAGTAAATCAAAGAAAATCAGTGTTAATGCATACACTGAAATAGTTGCACATCATATTCATAGCACCCTTACAATCACCTGCACTGTTTCCTGACTATCATTAAATTAACATGAGCATTTAATTCCAGGTATACATAATAATAGTTAAAAGGTATAACAGGATAACAATTATCTACTACTTAGCACACTTGTGGTATAATACCTTTTAGGAGACAGTAAATATTCATATTATTAGTGTTTAACTTGGTACGCTAATAGATTAACACTACAATTTAGTGTTCAGGAATTGAAACTGTATAATAGGAGCACTCTGTGTTAACAAGTGAGGTCTAATATACAAAACAGTCTTTGCAGCTATCAGTAGTGCTATGCCAGATAATTTCAGTAGAAAGAGTGAGCAAGCCAGTAGTAGATGGGTCGCAATGATGTAATCCTAATGAGAACACTGTTCAAGCATTTATCTGTTAAAACACATAATGCAGGCTATGTGAGAAACCATGAGTCACAGGCTTATGGTGTGCTTCATTGGGCTTGAGTATGTTACATTCACAATGTTATTAATAAACAATTGCCATGTAAAAGATAGACAAAAGCTAGAGTTAACAGCTGTAGGATATCAAATTTGTAAGTTACATAAGCACAACACTTTTAACTTGAAGCCCCCCCCCTCCTTCCAGTGCAATCTATTCAGACAAATTCATCCAATATAGCTTGGGGAGCTGTATCAATGGGAGTTCAAATGCAGGCCACTTAGGGGCCCAAGAACACACAGAAGTACATCAATATCAAGGAAATGTTGTCAATGATCCACACCTTGAAAATTCTTCACCACCTATGGTCTCCTGGTCCTTCAGACAACATCACAGTGAGGTGGTACCTCAACAATCAAGGGACTACAAGGTCATACCCTCTGAGCTGGTTGACAATGATGGCCTTGGAGGTGGCTTTACAGAATTCTCTGACTCTTCAGGCATCATACATCCTGTTAGAGCAAACTCTTGTGACAGACAGACTAAGCAGATCCCAAGTAGACCTGCATGGATGATGGCTAAAGGCAGTGATGTCCAGCATCTAGTCCAGATGTGGGAAACACCTCAAATAGATCTGTTTGCCTTTTTTCAAAACAGACAACTGGAGAAATTCTGTTCCAGACATCCTTGCAGCCTTGCTTGAAGGACAGACGCATTCTCGTTCCCTTGGACTAGAATGTTCCTGTATGCATTTCCACACATTCCACTGATTCACAATGTACTTTTAAAGTTCAGAAAGAAATATCAAATCATTGTAGTGAAGCTCTATTGATCCAGACAATCTTGGTTCTCCCTTCTAATGGTACTAGACAAAGAAAATTACCACAGACTTCATCACACTGTGGATTTTCACACACATTCTCAGGGGCAACTGGTGCACCCATTGGAGCAACTGCAACTAACAGCCTGGATGATTCAATCTTGAATCTGTTTAGGAGTTTGTTTCAAGAGGATGTGCAGCAGGTGTTAAAGTAGGCTAAAGAACCTGCTGCTAGAAAATTTTATGTTTACAAATGGATGGGGGCTTTCTAAGTGTTACCTAATGGGAACAGAGAGTCCCTTGAGGTTAACATCCCTCTGGTCCTATACTATTTGTGTCAGCTTCTTCAGGATGGCTTATTGTATGTGTCCATTAAAGTGCATTTAGCAGCTATCCCTGCCATAGTATATTCTTCTTTCTTCTTCTCTTTTGGTAAAACAGTTCAGGAAAGGTGTATTGCATATGGGTCCCATGGCAAGCAAATTCTTTTTTCATAGGATCTCAACTACACACTGGTCAAATAGACTTTACCACTTTTTGAACCTGCCACTCAGGCTAATTTGAAGTTCTTAATGTAGAAAACTATTTTGTTTTGTTTATGGCTTTGACATCTGTAAGTCAAGTCTCTGAGCTGCAAGCTCTCTTGGTAGGACAACCTTACCTGACTTTCCACAGGGATAGAGTTGTGTTATGCATGAGTCCCTTTCTCATGCCAAGAATGGTCTCAGACTTCACCCTCAAGCAGTCTATTAACATCCCTGTGTTGTTCCTAGAACCTAAAAATAAGGGAAAGAGGATACTTCATACCTTGAATGTGTATCGACATCAGGTACTACCCTAACAGAACAAAACCCTTTAGGAAGGCTGAAAAGCTTTTTAGTTCCTACCGAGGGAACAAAGAAGGGTAAACCTGTTTCTAAGCAAACCACTGCACATTAGTTGTCCTCTGGTATTGTTTTTTGCTGCATACATCATGGCAAGGCAAATCCAGGCAAGGTAAAAATGCATGCTACCAGGGCCTTTTCCACTTCAGCAGCATATTAGAAAGGAGTGGACTCTAGAAATATTGTAGAGGCAGCAACTTGGTCTTCTGTCCATACCTTTATAAAACACTACAAGCTAGATGCCTTTTCTTAGTCCAGAGCAGATTTCACTAGGATTATTT